>NC_063448.1:23602781-23902781 GCF_020379485.1 Brassica napus | reverse complement strand
TGTCCATCCACAAAACAAATAAAGAACTATTCGTTGATGATTTTTTTGGTTTGCATGTGAAGTCTTATCTTAATTCAGTTTTGAAATCATTGATCTGTATTGAGAGAAAATAGGAATGGTGGTAGCTGATAAGACTACCGAAGGAGCTCCTGGTGCAGTCTGAAAGTTAAATCTTCGAATAAGCATTTCAATTGCCACCACCACATTCTACAAAACAGAGATTTATGTTACTGTAAGACATTGAAGCAGGTACTCTCATATGTAACAAGTATTGATTGATGTCAATTGTGTCTTTACCTCAAAAGAAGCAAACGTCTCGCTTATGCATTTCCCCGGCCCTCCACCAAACGGCAAGTAACTGGAGAAGCAAAGTTTACCCATATAATCAACTCTAATGAATCTGAGAAGTTGCAAGCAAAAGATGGGCTTATTACCTGACGTTTTGGTTTGTCTCATTTTGGGTTTGGTCCATCTAGAGGCCATCTCTCAGGATTGAACTCGTCTGCGTCATCCCAATGAAGATATCCTCTCTCATATTAGTTCCAATCACAATCTTTTCTCAAAACTAGTAAGTTGCATTCTTGAATGCAGACAAATTAAAACCACAATGTTGAAGTTTCTGTGACCTTTTTATGGGATACTCTCCAAGAATGTCGTTCTCTAGATGATATCCATAACCACCGGTACTAATCCGTCGTTCTCTGATCCGTCTGTCTAGAGAACGATGATCTCAGGACTGGTGGTTGTGGATATCATCTCAATGACTGCACAACATCAAAACAAAACAGGTGTCCCTAGACTTCTATAGAATGATTTAAGATACAGCAGACTCGAAATTTCCAAACCTAAACATTTTTTTAACTATAGAAGAAGAAGATGAGGACATGTAATGAATGCCTTTAACCTAATCCATAGCTGTAAGCGAATAAGATGATCACGTGTAATGAATGCCTTTAACCTAATCCATACCTAAAATGATTTTTAATGTGAAATACTTATAATATTTTATATGGCTATGATTTCTAACATTTTAATAATATAAATTAGATTTTGATACAACGCATGTGTGTTTTCAAATTAAATAAATGTTTGTTTAATAAATTTTTATATAAAATATTGTATAGGTTTAGGCGCATTTAACCGAAACCGAAAACTGAACTGTACCAAAATGAAAAAATCAAAACCAAAATTAAATTGAATTTCATAAATAATCGAACAAATCATATATTTCTGGAACCAAAAAAATGAGACTGAACTGAAAACCAAATGGATACCTAAAAATTTAAAATACAAAATATATACTTACAAATATTAATTATATTCAATTTTTAAAATAATCAAATATCGTAAAAATACTATTTATGAACCGAATTACCCCGAAAAAAACAAATTACCCAAATATTTTTTATTCAAAATATTAAAATTATCCAAACTATCCGGTGTTTTTATCCAAACAATCCGAATTACCCTATATTTAAACTAAAAAGGCCAAATTGTCTGATATTTTTATCTATAAATCTGTAATTACCCGTAAATCGATGGGTGATATAATATGCAATTCAAATCGAATTAAATTTTTATATTTAGAGTACTCTAATATATATTCATAGATATTTAGATGAATAGTGGAGATATTTTGGACACGATGCTCCAATTTTTCAAAAGTTAGCTATACAAATTTTTAATGAAACTAATTTTTTATCTAGTTGTAAGCGTAGTGGATCAATATTCGAAAGGATGCATACTAAAAAAAAATAGATTTAAGCATTAATTATTCATATATGTCTATTACAATTTACATTTACAAAAAATATAATTGTTTGTTTGTTTAGTTTATTTTTGTTGTTGACATGTTATTAGAATCCTTTTGATGTTTTGTTTTTGGTTTATTTTAAATTTTAAATTTTAAATGTAATTTCATTATTCACATTAAACATTTAAATATTTATTAATTTTAATTTTTTTGTATTATTTTATTATGTCCAATTCCTAATTTGTTACAATTTGGTATGTATAATTGTATTCTAAAACTAATTAAAATATCGATTCAGTGACCCAGTAACTCATAAAATAATCCGATTCAGTGTCTGGATAGGGTTTCACTGGTTTTAGATCAAAGCCATCAGAGCTTCTCCATGCAATCGGTATGAAAGTATATGATACAGTCTTGCGTGAAATCAAGCTGAAGGCCAGCTTTACATATAAAAACAATTAGGTGAACGATGGCAGCACACATGTGCACGCAGTAATATAATTTTTAGTTTTGATATTTACATTTTTATGATTATAACATTTGTAGTTCAACATTTTTGAATCTTTCTAAACATTATTACTTTTCAACCATTATAGATTGATGTTTAAATTTATCTTATTATGTATGCAATAAATAATTCATGCATGTTTATATGTAGTACTCAGAAATTGATAAACTTTATATGAAAATACAACATTTGAAGTCCGGTTTATAAGTATTGATTTCGTAAGATAACAAGAAAAAACCAGGAAAAAACAAAAATAGTCGGGTAGAAGAAGTTTGCATTTCATATACCGAGAATGGTTCGGATCTGATCCAGTGGATGTCGAGCGAGGGATTTCGGATCTGGATACCCGTTTTGTTGATCCGTTACGGCTCGGTATATAACTTCATAATCTTCAGCTAACGTTTTGGCCACCCGCACGCAAGCTTCGGACCTGAGTTTAGGGACTTGTATCTGCTCGAACTCAGGAAGAGTGCCTTCGCTTCCCAAAACGAGGCCGAAGAAGGCCTTGAGGCATTCTGACAGCACTGCGGGTGATGTCTCCTGTCGTCCAGACAAAGCAAGTTCAGTTGTGGTGTAAGAGCGGAAGATTTGCATTTTGTCTGAAAGACCGCATCTTTGGAGGAGCGTGTCGACTTCTTTCTGGACCAGGAGGTTTATGTGGTTCTCGATCATTGATCCGATGTTAGTTACGTACTGTGACGCCACATCGTGTCTTAGCAACGGTTGTTGGATGGCGCATAAACAGTTGATGAGGAATATCTTCGAGGGTGTTTCATTGTTCTGTAAGAACGAGATAAATCTTGAGAAAAGTCTTTTCTTGAGGTTAAAAGGAATGTAACGGATTATATATATATATATACCTGTGGTGGGGACGAGCTGCTAGAGAGTAGAGCATCTACTGTTGTTAACTGGCTTGAGTCGGAACTTGTTCGGCTTCGTCTGGTTAATTGGCCGCTCATTTTCGATTTGTGCGCCTCAGCTGCTTGCTCACACATCTGTGGAGTTTCAGAAAAGTTCAAGAATTTATCTTCAATGCACAATCATGGCTTTTGATGGACAAATGATTTATACCTTAATGATAGGGTCGAGCAGTGCAGAGAGGACGGGATCAAATGCCGGTTTCTCTCCTGAAGCGGAAACCATCATGCTATTGTAGTTCTCGATTATCTCAAGAGTTAGAGAAACTCCTTCTCGGACAGCTGGAGGCGGAGAGAGATCAATAGCTACCGGTGGAGGGTATCGTAGAAGCTTCTCCCCTCGGGTTTTAAGAATGTCGAAGAAGGTTTTCTGTGCAGCATCCTTAACCATCCCAATTGTATTACAGAGAGCAGTGTCTCGCCCGAGTAAGTCTGAGATCTGCAAGGTGAAGGGAACAACGCGGTGATGAAATCTAATAGAGCGATAAATGCTTGTAGTATAGCAGAAGAGGTCAATAAAAAAAAAAAACTCACAGTGTAGCTGTAGAACTCCAAGGTGTTGGTGAGTTTATAAGAAATAATAAGACTTGGTTGTGACTGCAGCACTTGCTCGACTCTCACTTTAAATGGCCTGCAAACTCCTTCGAAAATTCTATCCAGAACAAATGTAAAATCAGATTCTGCTGCCTTTAGGGAATCATTCTCAGCCGTATTCTTCGCCGTTGATTTATAATCTGCTGAGTCTATGTCAAATAAAGCATGAACAAGTTCTCTTTCTGATGCCAAAGCCTGCACCCAAAACAACAACCACCTTAGGAAAAAGAAGCACAACAACATGATATATTTGGTCTGAAGATCATGACAATGAATTCACACACTATATTGATAACAGAAGTTTTCATAGCCAAAATAAAACAATCATTCTAACATCAGTTGCATTAGGACTCAAAAGAGAAGAAAAAATGGTCACAAACCTGATGCAGCCACCCAAGCATGTCTCCAACATATCGTAAGGGGTCATGGGCATGAACTTCAATAGGTCTAGGCATTCCTCCAGGTCCTCCACGTGTAAGAGCGCTAATAAACCTTCTAAATAAGGCATTATGTCTCAGATTTCCTACCTGCATGATTTCCGCAAACATGCCCCAGTATCATTAAAGTATAAACAAAGAGTAGACTTGAGTAAAGTTGAAAGACTAACCTCCTCTGCACAATATTTGAAGAGCGCGGGTTTCTCCTTAAGACAGCGAACAGCAGTCCTCAAAAGGTCACCCACCTCTGGGTTATCCGTATCACCCAGTTTCCTACACTCAGCCTGAACCCACCTAGAAGAATCAACTTTTTTTCGGTTATATATTGATAGTTATGAAACCTCAAAGCTCACAGCCAACAAAAAATATTCTTCATAGTAAATCTTCTCTTGGACATGGCTAAAAATCTCTAGCAAACTGATAGGTGTGGTAACTGGTAAAGAAACACCGTTGAGAAGTTCAGGAAGAGACGACCAAACTATATTTAGGGTCCAAAATAGCAATGAAGAATTCATGCTAGTTCCAAATACTAACCAAGTTTCAACCAACAAAGTAATCTTTTGGAAAGAAGAAGCAGAAAATGTACCTGCAAAGACGCTCATACGCTCCTTCTTGGTACATAGCCATCACTCCCATCAACTCCAACCCAGCTCGCTGCATACACATTCCTTATAATCAAACACTAAACCACTCTGAACGCAAGACAAATACAAGTTTGGAACTTGTTTCGGAATAAGTCACCTGATGATGCGTCCTGAGAAGCAATTTGCAATTGGAATGAATCTCCTGAACATGAGACAAGGCTTGGAAGAAACTCTCATCCAATTCATCTTCCCTAAGCGCTTTAATCTGCATCAATCAACAACAATTACAGATCTGATCACCATCAAGATACAAACGCACTCCCTCACTCACTCACCTCTTCGTTCGATAGCTGATAATCACGAAGAAAGCAACCAACGATCTCCTGCCTCTGAGTAGTAACCTCAAGCTCTTGCTTCAGCCTCTCAGTGGTACTGATGATATCGCTTGTGGTCTCCGCTGAGCTGCTTAGCGCCGCCGCGATCTTGTCGCAGCAATCTGCCAAAGCGTTCACTTCCTCCTCCACGCGATCCAACGCGATCTGAGTCGAATCGGCCGCGCTAAGGAACTCGCTGTTGATCTGGAGCGCGCGCTTCTCGATCGTCGATCTGAGGTTCCGCCGCGCGTGAGCGCTGTTCTCGTCGTAGAATGAAGACAAAGCGTTTAGCGACGCCACCAGATCCGGAGTATCCGTACGGCATTCTAGTACCTTCTTCAGCTTCCGAGATAGTCCGGGAGCTAATCCCACCGTCGAAGCCATCGTCACCTCTGCTCCGTTTCGTTCTCTTCTACAAACGATCTCCCAGCATTTGCCTTCTTCTTCTTCGATCTCAGATGATTTTCTCTCGCCTACACTGTCGGATCTGATTTGCTACTATGATGGGCTGGATACTTTGTGCGCTAGGCCCATATAACTTCTTTAGATATTCCCCTGGTAAGATAGGCCCGTATAATATGTTCGTTAAGACCCATCACCAACCAATCCTGCTGTATAATTTATGTTTGATATGAATGGAAATATCATTTTAAGAAATCAAAGTTGAGATACTACAGCATGAGATTAACAAATTATAATAAGACTTCCACACATAATTTCACAGCAAGAAATAATGACGTGGAGGTAAAACCGATTGGTACTTAAAACCGTTTAGCTAGCTTAGTAGCGAACGTCTGTAGAAGTAAAAACCAGAAAGCATATATAGTATTAAACGGTTAAAACCATTATAAGCACTTAAACGGTTAAATCTATCAAGTTACGTTTTAATACTAACCGGTACATGCTTGTTCTAATGTCAAGCGACTTGGGTCAAATCTATTGGGAACAAAAATAAATCACGCATCCTTGCTGCTAAAACTTGGTTGGACACGATAGGTCAAGGTCTAATACGCAATACTAAAAGTAAACCTAATCATCACATTATGGCCTAAAGACTATATAATATGGTTACTCTGCTAACTTTCTTGTAACTCCAACCCAAACCTTTCAAAACCCTAGAGCGGCGATTTTTTCCTCTCCCATACCTCTTCAACTTTTTCCTCAGATCTGAGGTCTTCTTCGGTCCGGCGGCGCTTCTCGCTGGTACCGTGAGAGGGTCTCCTCTTATCATTACCCTTTTCAAGTTTAATTTTTTTCTTAGGTGTATGTTCTTCGACGTTGCTGGAAGTAAATATAAGTTATGTTCGTTTCGGTTGTGATCTTGTGCGTGGTGTGTGGCTTCTTGCCTCCTCCTCCGAAGATATGGATTCAGATCCGGAATAGAGACTCAAATCTCAGAGAATTTCATTTCGGTTTTCACCTATGTTGATCTTTTTAGATCTAATGTATGTGGTGTGGTGGTTTGTCATGGTTTCCGGTTGTACTAAGAAGGATCTTGTTGGTGGGGCTTCGGTTGTCATGTTCGCGGTGTGTAGTCACATTAAAAGTGTGTGGAAGGCCCATTCACATATGTGGTTTAGCCACCGGAGAAGTGGTGTATCTTTTGGCATTGTCAGGGTGTGGAGTCGCATCAGAGGCGCGCGAAAAGCCCATTCACAGTCCAATAGCATATCTTCTTTGGATATGGAGAGGCTCTACTTCGACGGTTATATATTGCAACCATGCCGGTTTGGTTTTCTCTTTGTCGGGTTTTTCTTTCAGTCTCTAGTCGTTCTTGTCGTTTTATTTTGGCTCCAGTCATTTACTTTAGAGTTTGAGTTGTCATGATTGGTTTGTCCTCGAGTCTTTAGCTCTTGCAAGCGTTACCCTTTTGTGGGTTATAGGAATGCTGCAAGGATTGAGGAGTTCTTAGGTCCTGTAGCTTCAATAGATTGGGAGCTCTTTAGCAAGACTATGCAGAATTCCCTACACTACAAGAAAACAGCGGCATACTGAGGAAAAAAATCGTCGGTATGTCGTCGGAATAACGCTATTCCGACGATATACCGACGAAAAAAATCCTCGGAAATAACTCCTCGGAAATTCATCTTTCCTCGGAAATCCCTCGGAAATTTCCGACGGAATTCCGAGGACTTTTTTCGTCGAAAATTCTTCGGAATATTCCGAGGAAGATGTCGTCAGAATATTCCGAGGGATACACTTCCTCGGAATATTTCCAAAATTAAAAAAAAAATTATAAATTTATTTTTTTAAATTGAAATTCGAAAATATAAAATTAAAATTGAAATAGAAAACATATTTAAAATACAAAAAATAATAAAATAGTTTTTATAAATAAAAAAAATGTTTTATAAATACAAAATTAGTTTTAATAAATATAAATATTTTTATAAATATGAAATCATCTTTTTATAAATACAAAATAGTTTTTATAAATACAAAAAATAATAAAATAGTGTTTATAAATCAAAAAAATGTTTTATAAATACAAAAATAGTTTTAATAAATATAAATATTTTTATAGATATGAAATCATCTTTTTATAAATACAAAATAGTTTTTATAAATACAAAAAATAATAAAATAGTGTTTATATAGAAAAAAACGTTTTGTAAATACAAAAATAATAAACAATTTATAAAAAAAATTCTAAATCAATTCAACACAACCAAATCACAATTCTAAACCTATTACACAACAAATCACAATCCTACCCAATCACCCTAACAAAAATCTATCAAAAAACTTCTAAAATCATCAAATCTACTTAAAAACCTAACAAATAGGACCTAAGAGAGTGGGATAGGGTCCTTACATGATTTGTAAGGGAATGGAAAGGATTCGCCGGAGAGATCGTCGCGAGAGAAGGTGGAGAACGCCGGAAGGAGAGAGAGATCGCCGGAGAGGAAGAAGAGAGAAATGGGGAAGAAGATGCGGTTCGAGTTTATAAAACCTTGGGTCTGACGGATATTTTCCTTCGGAATTCCCTCAGTATTTTCAATTTCAATTTTCGCGAAATATTTGGCGGCTTGTTTGCCCGGTTAAATGAAAATATTCCGAGGAAATTCCGACGGCCACTTAAATATCCGTCGGAATTTTCTCGGAATATTTTCATTAATTCGAGGAAAAAGAATATCATGTGCATGTATTTCTATTAATTTATATTGTTCCTCGGAATTTCCTCGGAATATTCCGAGGAAATACCGAGGAACTAGTGTTTGGGGTTTCAAAACATCAATTTTTTTTGCTGTATTTCATTTCTTATACAATTGTAATGCATACCATTGAGGATTCTTTGTATAGATGAGCATAAACCATGAAATAACAAATTTCAAAACTAATTGAAAGTATTTCCTTTACCGTTCATTAAAGTGTATAAGTGTTTCTCTTATGTTGTGGGGATTTCGTTCATACAATCGGAAAAGTGTTTATTATAGGGTAAGGAACAAATTTTTGACTTCATAATCAGTCTAAGACACTTAATAAGGGTTATATAAGTGTTATTCAAACCGCAAAACGTTGTTTTCGGTTTAAAAATCCTATTTCCTCGGAATTTCCTCGGAATATTCCGAGGGAATTCCGAGGAAACCCTAATCTTCCTCGGAATATTCCGAGGAAATTCTGAGGAACACTTGATAAACTCGAACGTTTTTTTATAAACGCATCGATCGATCCGTTGATGTTCAAAAACGCATCGATCGATCGAGTATATCAAGTGTTCCTCGGAATATTCTGAGGCTTTTCCGAGGAAACAGGGTTTGGGGTAACAATGTGATCGATCGATTAGATTATCCCATCGATCGATGTGGATATCCAATAGATCGAATGAACAAAATCTCGAACGTTTTTTTATAAACGCATCGATCGATGCGTTTATGTTCAAAAACGCATCGATCGATCGAGTATATCAAGTGTTTCTCGGAATTTCCTCGGAATATTCCCGAGGCTTTTCCGAGGAAACATGGTTTGGGGTAATAATGTGATCGATCGATCCCAAAATGGATCGATCGATCACCAAGATAGACCAAAGCGTAACAATGTGATCGATCGATTAGATTATCCCATCGATCGATGTGGATATCCAATAGATTGAATGAACAAAATCTCGAACGTTTTTTTATAAACGCATCGATCGATCCGTTTATGTTCAAAAACGCATCGATCGATCGAGTATATCAAGTGTTCCTCGGAATTTCCTCGTAATTCCTCGGGAAATTCCGAGGATTTCATTTTTCGTCGGAATGTCCGTCAGAATACCGATGTTTTCTTGTAGTGCTAGTCCACTGGTTGATAGGAAAGAATGAAAAGGGTAGACTAATACCCTGGTGGTCTCATTTCAGCTGGTTCTTATACCTTGACGGTTCAAGGTTTATTACTTAATTTGGTGCCTACTGGTATCAGGTTTATTACTTTGGTGCCTACTGGCATCGATTGTCTTTATCAGCTACTGTTTTTTTTTCCTTTTTTGTATTGGTGTATGTTTACACTACTTGGTTTATGCATTTATGTACGACCATTTTTGTCATGAACTCTATATTGGAATGAATGAGATTAAGCGTAAAAAAAAAAAGACTATAATATGGTTTGAGTACTTAAAGATTAACCTCTATTACCTGCAAAATTAATTGTAACGTTCGATCAAATAATGTGTATCTTTAATCACTTTTGTTAATAATGGGCGGTGCAAAGTTAATTAAGGATAGTGTAATATAAGAGTGCAACAAAATAATAATTAATCGAAAAGGGGAAAACAATGGTGGACGACTTGAAGATGATTAAGACAAATAATGATTAGGTCTATAAATAGTCCCAAGTGGGTTCACGGTCCCGACCAGGCTGGCCTATATCCTCGAAAGAAGACACGCCTATGTCTTAGTTTATATGAATAATATTAGGCATTTAAGTATGAGAAAGATCATTATGGTAATTAAACAACTAGTAAAAGCATGAAACTATTATTTATTTGTATCGATAGAGTGTCGACATAAGTTGAACGTGTGCATGTAAGTCGAAAACAAGATTTTTTTGTAAAGAATTTACCAGTGACAAAAATGTCATGAAACAGAAGAAAAATATAAAACTAAGTGCATTATATATAAGATGTATGAGATAAACCAATTTCTACCGGAACAGTGAATGAATGTCATTTCATGAGTGTATTCAACACCATCGAAGCGAATTTTAAGTTTATAATAAACATCACCAATACAATAAATAATCAATTTAATTAGGTTGCATTCATGATCACGACAAGAATCGATTACTGTACATATTAACAACATTCTCTATGGTTTCTTTTCTATCATAAATATGTGTATCGTGCACCTTATAGACAATCTTAATTCTGAGATTTCAATATTCTTTTGTCCAAATTCAAAGTTACACTTTTCTAACTTGTTTAATAATGCGTTTTTGACGTCAAACACTCATCTTTAATAATCGAACATATTGGCCGCTTCAACAAAACTAACTAGTGGGGGGAACCAAATAAAAGGGTTTCTCTTTATGAGCTCCGCGAGCAAGAAAATTCGTTCTTTTCTACATTTTTTTGTATCGTTCGGTTCATAAACAATCCAACGGAATAAGCCAAAATTGAAGAAAATATTATACGTTAAAGTATACTCCAATCCGACAATCATACATCCAATTGTTAACTATTTATATGCATGTATATTTTCACACGGACTAACGTTTTTGCAGCCTAATAACTCATCATCTGTTACCGCATATTTTTTTATATGGGTTTAACCCGCTGGTTCCTTTTTTTTTTGTCAACACCATTTGGTTCCTTTAGAATCAATATAGTTAGTTTCATGGGAATTTTTCTAAGTATGACTCAAAATTTGAATTTGAACACAAAAAAACTCATGTTTTTTTATTGAAATTTTTATTTGCCATATTCATCCTAAAAGTTCGAGTTATTCGCAAAAATGCTATTGTTTCTTTTTTCCGAAAACGAGTTTTTTACTCATTCATTCTCACCTTCTTCGTTTGTTTATAACATTGTCATTGTCATCAAAACACCAACCACCATGAACAACCAAATTCAAGTTCTAAATGCATATAAAATCAACATGATATACATCTTCATATCCTTATGTTTTTACCGACATAAACAATTTACCTTTCCTTTATCTCCTATTTCATCTAAAAATCCTAAATTTTTATTTCAACAACTACAAGCTTATTAGAGTTCATGATTCATGGTCAAGAATGAGTGAGTAACTTCTAGAGAAGTCTTCTTCGCGAAAAAGATCTGAAAAAATCAAATATTATTTTTTGAAAAAAATCAACAAAGTTAGTTTTCCAATGCGAAGACTTCTCTGGTCAATGCATAGGTTAGTTTTGCAATTGATTTTTTTGTGTGTTTTTAGAACTTCTGTAGAAGTTTTCTAACTTTTCTTTGTTAACAAAAAAAAAAAAAGATTTCTCGAAAATTCTTCTCTGATAAACAAGTTAGTTTTGCAGTTAATCAAAGTTTGTCAGAAATTAGACTTTGTATAGAAGACTTCTTTACTGTTAGATGAAGTCTTCTCAGTGCCGCAAGAAATCTGTGTAGGTCAGTTTGCAGTTGACGAGTAATAGGAAAAACTTTAATATTAATGAGAGTACTTTTTAAGAAATCTTCACTACAAGAAAACAGCGATATTCTGACGGACATTCCGACGGAAAATGAAATCCTCGGAATATATCGAGGAATTTCCGAGGAAATTCCGAGGAAACACAAAATTGGGTTTCCTCGGAATTTCCTCGGAATATACCGACGGGATTCCGAGGAAACTACAGTCCGTCGGAATATTCCGAGGAAATTCCGAGGAAAACTCTGTTCCTCGGAAAAAACCGATGAATTCCGAGGAAATATTATAGCCGTTGGAGAGCCGTTGGGGGATTTTACAAAATTCCGAGGAAATTCCGACGAACTAGTTTTGTCCGTCGGAATTCCGTCGGAATTTCCTCGGTATGTCGGCAGGATTTAAACTATAAATACAAGCACTCCTCTTCCTCTTCATTCACTTCATATCTTCATCCTCCCTCTTACTCTATTTACACACGAATTTGATTCATAAAAAATATGTCTTCTTCAAATTATTTTCGTTCTTGGATCGATCGACCTCATTTGGATCCGAACACGAGATTGCTTACGGAAGAATACCAACGAGGTATAACTGAATTCATGGGGTTAGTTCACCGACAACCGGAAGCAAAAACAGGTATGTTAAGATGTCCTTGCTCTAATTGTAAAAATAGAAAGGTTATTAAAGAGTGGGATGTTTGGACTCATCTATATTTGAGTGGGTTTACACGAAGTTACAAAATTTGGTATCATCATGGGGAAACTGATTATGAACATGGTAGTACTAGTGAACCTCAGCCAGCGGTTAGATTAGAAGAACCAATTAGAACGGATGTAGATTATGGTGTAGGTACTGAGCAGATGGTAAATGATCATTTTAGAGGGGAAGATTTACCCAATGCAGAAGCTAGGAGATTTTATGATATGTTGGATGCTGGAAAGCAACCATTGTACGAAGGTTGCAGAGATGGTCATTCAGCTTTATCATCTGCTACAAGATTGATGGGCATTAAAACAGATTATAATTTGGCTGAAGACTGTGTGGATGCGATTGCTGATTTTGTAAAAGGTATTCTACCCGAGGATAATGTAGCTCCTGGTTCATACTACGAGGTTCAGAAACTCGTAGCTGGTCTTGGTTTATCGTATCAGGTAATAGATGTATGCAGCGACAACTGCATGATTTATTGGAGGGTGGATGAACAGCGGGTTACATGCAAATTTTGTGGAAAGCCTCGTTATAAAGATACAATTGGAAGAGTTCCAGTGCCATATAAAAGGATGTGGTATTTACCTTTGACGGAAAGGTTGCAGAGGTTGTATCTGTCTGAACGCACAGCGCAACCAATGAGATGGCATGCGGAGCACTCAACAGATGGTGAGATCAGACATCCTTCAGATGCAAAAGCGTGGAAGCATTTCCAATCAAAGTATCCCGACTTTGCGTATGAGAGAAGAAATGTCTACCTTGGATTATGTACTGATGGTTTCAGTCCGTTTGGCAAGAGTGGAAGACAGTATTCTCTATGGCCCGTCATTCTTACACCATACAACCTCCCCCCAAACTTGTGCTTGCGACGAGAGTTTTTGTTTCTCTCGATTCTCGTTCCCGGACCAGAGCATCCTAAGAGATCACTTGATGTGTTTCTTCAGCCACTAATATATGAGTTGCAACAACTATGGGCTCAAGGTGCTGAAACATACGATGTTTCGTGTAAAGAAAACTTTCAAATGCGGGCAGTACTAATGTGGACAATAAGTGATTTTCCAGCATATGGTATGTTGTCTGGATGGACAACGCATGGAAGGCTATCATGTCCATATTGTCAAGATAACACTGATGCTTTCCAACTAAAGCACGGAAGGAAAACGTGTTGGTTTGACTGTCACAGGAGATTCCTACCACCTGATCATCCATATCGTAGGAGTAGGAATTTGTTTACGAAGAACAAGAGGGTGTTTGACAGTCCACCTCCGGAAATTTGTGGGAAAGATTTGAAGATACAACTAAGAGATTTTGGTGCAGAAAGGACGCCAGAAGTCGGTGGACATGAGCGTTTTCCGGTAGATGCTGTTGGAGAACTACATAACTGGCACAAAAAAAGTATTTTCTGGGATCTGCCATACTGGGAGGATCATCTGCTAAGGCATAATTTAGATGTCATGCATATTGAGAAGAACTTTTTTGACAATCTCATGAACACGATCCTTAATGTTCAAGGTAAAACAAAGGATAATTTGAAGTCAAGACTGGATTTAGTCGATATATGTGCTCGTTCAGAACTTCATGTTGATGAGAATGGTAGGGCTCCTTTTCCCATATACCGACTTGATGCAGCGGGAAAAGATGCGTTCTTTGATTGGATTTCAAACGATGTGGAATTTCCAGACGGTTACGCATCAAATTTGCGTAACTGTATCGACAGAAAGGAAGGAAAGTTTACTGGCTTGAAAAGCCACGATTGCCATGTAATGATGCAGCGCCTCCTTCCGTTCGCCTTCAAGGAAATATTACCACGAAATGTTCATGAAGCAATTGCAGGGATAAGTGGTTTCTTCCGCGATTTATGCACGAGATCAGTGACTCTTGAAGGTATTGAAAATTTGAAGACTAACATAGCCGTGATTCAGTGCAACCTTGAGAAGATATTTCCTCCCTCATTTTTTGATGTTATGGAGCATCTTGTTATTCACCTGGCAAGAGAATTGGAACTTGGTGGTCCTGTGCAGTATAGATGGATGTATCTGTATGAGCGGTATATGTTCCATTTGAAGAAGATGGTGAAAAATTTAAGTAGGGTGGAAGGTTCTATAGTCGCACAGATGATCAATGAAGAAACTTCAAACTTTGCCGAGTACTACTTTCCAGCAGAAGTTCAGACCAAAAACAGAAGACCTGCTCGGCATGATGATAGAGGCGAACGGGCAACATATCATGTTACGGTTCCAGACATTTTCACAGACGTTGGACGACTTAGCGGAAAACCAAAGGACCGTCGACTTACTGAGCAGGAGCGCAGTCATTTGCAAACATATTTGCTCACCAACTGCGAAGACGTTCTTCAATATGAGAGGTAAATAAATGAGCTTACAAATTTTTATTTTAACAAGTTGAAATTTAAATCTTAATTAATTACATTATTGTCATCATATACAGGATTTTCATGGCAGAAAAGCGGTTCGAGTATAGATACGCCACAGAGGACGAACTAGAAGAAATGAAGCAGAGAGAATTTACTGGATGGATGTTTACTTATGTGAGTGCTTTAAACAAATTAAAATATATTTTATCACATATTTATACTAATTCACATTTATTGATATAATATATATATATGTGCTATTAATAGGTGTCTGCTGGTTTGGCCAGAGGTGAAACATTTGACGATTGGATACGTGAGATGGTCGTTGGACCAAACTTTGTTGTGAAGTCATATCCGAGATTTTGTACTCGAGGATATGCATTCACAACTCAGAAGAGGAGACGTTCGAGTACGACTTATGATGCTGGCGTTTGTTCTGCATCAGGAGATGATGTATACTACGGACACATACATGAGATTTTGGAAATCAAGTATTTGGGCATGGTTGGATTGCGCTGTACTGTTTTCTATTGTGATTGGCACGACAACACCCCAGATCGAGGTGTGAGAACAGATGCATTTGGTGTTATATCAGTAAATTCGAGGCGAAAGCTGCAATATTATGATCCTTTCATTCTTGCTTCCCAGGCCGATCAGGTAATTAAATGTTAATTATTCAGAATGATTCATCATCATGTGTATTAATTTATAATTTTTCTAAATGTTACAGGTTTGTTATATCAAGTACCCCCGGGTAAGGAACAGAGATGATCCATGGGTTACTGTTACAAGACTCAACCCGAGAGGCCGAGTTCAGGGAAGTTCTGAGCTGGAAGACCCACTACAACCAAGCACATCCGGCAACTGTAGTGCAGCAGAAGATTTAGCTGGAGTTGGCCTTGTAGTCGATTTAACCGACTTTGGAGAGGAAGCCGTCGTTCACGTAGAGGATGAACCAGTAATTGGAGAGTTTCACCAAGATCCAGATTCAGATTCATCTGGTGATGATGACTCGGAAACAGACTACCATTGAACTTATTTTTTTTTTTTTTAAGAAATACCGAGGAAATTCCGAGGAACACTTGATATAACCTCTTTCCTTGGATAATAGTTATTTGGTTTATCTAGCAAGGCAAAGCTGAATACGAATTAAAAGCTACACAAAACACAACCAAATAAAACAAAGAAACCATGTAAAAGAAATACGAACTCATAATTAAGAAACCTAAAAAAAAACTCAGTTCAAAATTAACAGAAAATAAGACCATAAAACGTTAGAATAGAAAAGAAAATAAAATAGCCGGTGATAGCTCCTACTCCTCGTCTCCTGCTCCAGATGTTCCTGCATCGTTGGGTCTCTTGGACCTCTTTCTTACCATGTGTGTACCACTCGAACCCGAACCAGAGCTGGATGGAGAGTTGTCCCGATGAACTACATCATCCTTTTGGCAACGACACGGCCTGATACGTGAAATGGCAGCCCAGATCTTGTGTAGCATGTCGTTGTTTGTCTTTATGCTCTGATCTCTCCAATGTTGTTGCTGGCGCGAAGTGGCGTTCGGTGGAAGCTCTTGCAGCTTGTACTGGCTGGAGTCTGATGGGAGTAGCTGATGGGGTTGTGAATCATCTGGAATGGCTTGTGCAGCCTCATCTTGTCCTTCTTCATCAACCACGCCCTTGCCTTTGGTCTGATATTTTGGCGTGAAGAAGGATGGCTTGTCTACTAGTGCGGTAGCAGGGGGTAGAAACTCAACTGCAGCCTCTGAAAGTAGAGCAGTCAGGCCGATCTGAGGCAGGTGGCAGTAGAGTGTTTTCTTCGCTCGGTCCTGGAATACGTAGACGTAAGGACCATCCCGATCGATCCTCGAGTGGGGACCAGCTATGAACTCCTTACTTACTAGAGAAATGACATCCAGGTAGTTCCAAGCAATGTTGTTCGATCTGTCCAGTGCTACCTGGTGGTTCTCACAGTCTACACCCACATGTCTAAGGATCCGAGTAATCACTGCACCAAATCCACATGCATTGCTCTTGGATTTGGTTACTTTCCCCTTGTATCCTGCTAAGTTTGCGGCCAGCACCGCTCCCATGTTGAAGGCAGTAGCAGGTGGGAATGTAGAGTTTCCAAATGCCGGTAGCAAATGCCTCACACCTTGGTACAGGAGGCACAACTCCCATTGCGTGACTGATGCGGCTGTGGTTGTCCCGTATAGCAATGAGCCAATGAGGCGTGTCGCATATCTCAGTACTGGGCTCCGGATAAGTGACTCCTTTGCCTGAGAAGATCTATAAACCCCTGTGCCAATCGTTTCCCAGAAGTTCAACAGCTCTGAAGTCCAATAAAGACCATATGTCCTCTCCCCCGCACTCAATCCAAATAGTCCGCAGAGGTCTGTGAAAGATACCTCATAGTATACTTTCTGCACTACGAATGCCAGAAAACCTTCCTGATGGCTATCATCGGGACGGGTGACGTATGCGGATGCTATGAACTGGCGTACCAACTCCGGATAAGTGGGTTCCTTGAGGTTGCATAGTTGGCCTAGACCCATGTTCTGGAACAGTCCTTCAATGTCTGCTTTGATTCCCAATATTGTCATCGTCTCAGGACATGCTAGTTGTGTAGCCGGAACGGCTACCTTCTTCATGTTGTTGTAGTGGGTGGTATCAGACTTATCCCACTTCTTTGGCCTTTGCTTCTCCAGCTGTGACGAACCCGCTTCTTGTGTGTTTTTCTTTGCTGATGTTTTCGTGCGCTTCATTCTCTACAAAATAGAATCATTGCTCTCAACATGGTTATAATCAATTAAGAAGGCAAAGCTGAACATGAAAATGAAAAGCAAAATCGAGTTGTGATAAAAAAAAACGAAATTGAAAAAAATTCTCTATCCCTAAATCATCTCAAATCATGTTCCAAACTCGTTGATCACAGACAATTGTGTTCTATTCCATGTTTAAACATCTGTTTCATGCATATTTGATCAAGGAATCAACACGGAAATAAGAAATTCACAAAACCCAAAAAATTGCTCAAGAACACGATTTCAGAATGTGGAGATTCGCGGAGTATACCTGTCTTAGGGTGAAGACGAGTGTAGGAATCAGGTAGAGCTCGAAAAATCAAGTGGAATAGAGCCCAAAATTGTTCAAATCGGATGATTATAGAGAGAGAAAGGGGGGGGCGAATTATAGGGGAAATCGGAGGGGATGAGAGTTCTAAGGTTTAGATCCAAAAAAGGTCGGGTTTTGCCTTATAATTCTGTTTTCCGAACACGCATCGATCGATGCGTTTTGTTTCTATAACGCATCGATCGATCACATTCTTACGGCCCGGGCCATCTTGGTAATCGATCGATGCGTTTTTGTTCTATAACGCATCGATCGATGCGTTTTTAAAAAAACATACAAGATTTTCCGAGGAAATTCCGAGGAACAATTCAGATTGTCGATCGATCGATGGGATACTCTCATCGATCGATCACAATCTTACGGCCCGGTCCATCCTAGTAATCGATCGATGCGTTTGTGTTCTATAACGCATCGATCGATGCATTTTTAAAAAAACATACAAGATTTTCCGACGAAATTCCGAGGAACAATTCAGATTGTCGATAGATCGATGGGTTACTCTCATCGATCGATCACAATCTTACGGCCCCGTAAATCCTAGTAATCGATCGATGCGTTTTTGTTCTATAACGCATCGATCGATGCATTTTTAAAAAAACATACAAGATTTTCCGATGAAATTCCGAGGAACAATTCAGATTGTCGATAGATCGATGGGTTAATCTCATCGATCGATCACAATCTTACGGCCCGGTCCATCCTAGTAATCGATCGATGCGTTTTTGTTCTATAACGCATCGATCGATGCATTTTTAAAAAAACATACAAGATTTTCCGAGGAAATTCCGAGGAACAATTCAGATTGTCGATAGATCGATGGGATACTCTCATCGATCGATCACAATCTTACGGCCCGGGCCATCTTAGTAATCGATCGATTTGTTTTTGTTCAAAAACGCATCGATCGATGCGTTTTTTTAAAAAAAATTACGTTTTGAAACCCCAAACACTAGTTCGTCGGAATTTCCTCGGAATATTCCGAGGAAATTTCGAGGAAGAAGAGGGTTTCGTCGGAGTTCCCTCGGAATAATCCGAGGAAATTCCGAGGAAATAGGGTTTTTAAACCGAAAACAACGTTTTGCCGTTTGAATAACACCTATATAACCCTTATTAAGTGTCTTACGTTCATTATGAAGTCAAAAATTTGTTCCTTACCGTATAATTAACACTTTTCCGATTGTATGAACGAAATCTCGCAACATAAGAGAAACACTTATACCTTTTAACGAACGGTAAAGGGAATACTTTCAATTAGTTTTGAAATTTGTTATTTCATGGTTTATGCTCATGTATACAAAGAATCCTCAATGGTATGCATTACAATTGTATAAGAAATGAAATACGGCAAAAAAAATTGATGTTTTGAAACCCCAAACACTAGTTCCTCGGTATTTCCTCGGAATATTCCGAGGAAATTCCGACGGATATTTTACTATCTGTCGGAATTTCCTCGGAATATTTTCATTTTACCGGGCAAATATTTCGCGAAAATTGAAATTAGAATTCCGACGGAATTCCGACGGATAATGTCCGTCGGACCCTAGGTTTTATAACCACGAGCCCCTTCTTCTTCCCCATTTCTCTCTTCTTCCTCTGCGCGACTCCTCTCTTTCTCTCCGGCGATTTCCCCCTGAAATCCGACGATATCTCCGGCGATCTCCCTCTTCTCTTACACAAATCATGTAAGGACCCTATCCCACTCTCTTAGGTTCTATTTGTTAGGTTTTTGTGTAGTTTTGATAGATTTTTGTTAGGGTGATTGGTTAGGATTGTGATTTGGTTGTATAATAGGTTTAGAATTGTGATTTGGTTGAATAATTTGTTTTGTTGAATTGATTTAGAATTTTTTTATAATTTTTTTATTTTTTGTATTTATAAAATCAATTTTTGTATATAAAATCGATTTTTGTATTTTACAAAACGATTTTTCTATATAAATTCGATTTTTTGGATTTTACAAAAAAAAATTTCTATATAAATTCGATTTTTTGGATTTTACAAAACATTTTAATTATTAAACAATTTTTATTTATTAAAACTATTTTTGTTTATTAGAACTATTTTTATATATTTATTAAAAAAATTTAATATATATAAATCTTTTTCTGTGATTAAATTATTTGGGATTTTTTTTTAATAAAAAAAATTAATTTATATATTTCTGTATTTATTAAATATATATTTTTTAATTTACAGGTCTCATGATGATCAGACCCGGCCTCGACAGCGTCGTGGTCGTGGTGGTACGGGGAGCCAGTCTCGGGATTCCAGCCATTTTCAGGATTCCCCTTCGCCCCACAGCTCCAACCATACATCTCCCTCTGCTGCACCCGCTCATGCTCCTCTCGCTCCCGCTGCTGCATCCGCTCCTGTTCCTCCGGGTCCTCCGGGAGTGATGAGGGTTGCGGAGTTGGTTCAACAGCCCGGTCGTGACCATCTTCCGTATCTCACTCCGTATCCACATGGACGGGGTCAAACATGGTAATTAAACATTTTTTTTTCTTTAAATTTGGATTCATTATTAACCGTTTGTTCTTTTAATAAGGTTCAACCGATCCGGGAACGGGATCAGCGCATGGATCAACCGTATGATGTACTCGGCCCTCGACAGTGGACATCCGACTTTCACTCACTTCCCAACCGACAAGCAGGTTCTGTGGTTTCGTCAGTTTGCGGTAAGTATTCTAATTTTTTACTTATATTTTTAATCTTTAATATAAATTTTCTACTAATTGTGTTTTTTTTTCAGCAAGAGTTCAACTGGAATTCCGATGAGACGCTCTTTATCTATCACCACTTCGTCCATAAAGTAATGGACAACTATGGGAAGCAGATCCACGAGTGGAAGAAGAAGTGGGAAATCAATAAGGTTCGATTTAATTTATTAAACAATTTTTTAATTTATTAAACTATTTTTTAATTTATTAAACTTTTTTTTTTTTTTTTAATTAAAAGGTCCCAAAGTCGATGAACGATACGGTCTGGAAGGAGTTGTGTGCGCATTGGGATAAGGAGGAGACGAAAGAAACTTCTTCCACCAACTCCACCAACCGCAGGAGCGACCGTAAAGGGAAGGGCATCTACAAGCATAACTTGGGTGCTCAATCTATTGCCACTCTCGGAGATCGCATGGTAAGTTCAACCGCTTTTTCTTCAATTATTTGAGTTTCAGAATTTAAATTTATTGTGCATTTCTTCTAATTTCTAATGTTTCTTTAATTTTATGTTTTTTTTCAAGGCGGAAGAAAATGATGGCGAGCCGGTCGATGATCTCGCCCTAATGAGGAGGGCGTATACCAACAAGAAGACCGGCCAGATTGATGACGGTCTTGTGAGGGACGTGGTCGACCTGGTCCAAACTCAGGTGGTAGACGAAGTGTCTCAGCTTCAAACCGAGGATGACGCTTCGACGGCTTCGACCAACTTGTCCCGGTTTCGAATCAACGAAATCGTTGAATCCGTAAGTTCTTTTTTTTTAAAGTTCAATTCATTTATTTCTTGGTTTAAATTTCTAAATTTGGCTTTTTTCTATTCAGTCGGTTCCAAAGAAGAAGGGACGTTTGTTCGGTTTGGGTCGTCGCACCCGGTCGGTTCCTCCTTCTTCTGCACCACCGCCCTTTGTTGATCCAGAAGTACTTACGGCTCAGTTGAAGGACAAAGATGATCGAATATCTTTGTTGGAGACCCAGATGGCGGCTCAACAGGCGGGCTATGAGGCACAGAGGAGGCTGAACCAGCAAATGATGGAGATGATGCAGAGGATGTACCCGAACGAGGTGTTCCCGGACGTGCCAGACCCGTAGTTTTTTTTTCCCCAATCTCGGAATGTTTTATTTTTATTTGTGAAACTTTGAATATTAATTAGTATGATTTCAATTTTACTTTTAATTTCATATTTTCGAATTTAAATTTCAGAAATTTTATTTTTTCAAAAAAATTAATATTTTTTACATTTCGAGGAAATTAATTATATTTTTCACTACATCGATCGATGCGTTTTTGAACAAAAACGCATCGATCGATCCGTTTTTTTTTTAAAATATAGCGAGGGACATTTCCCTCGGAATTTTCCGAGGGACAACTCCCTCGGAAAATTCCGAGGAACGGATCCCTCGGAATATACCGAGGGAACAGTTCCTCGGAATAAACCGAGGAAAAAGTCCGTCGGTATACTCCTATCGATCGATGTATATATGTCCAAATACGCATCGATCGATGAACTTCCGAGGAATTATCCCGACGAAGTTCTACCTCGGTATATTCCGAGGACTTTTCCGACAAACAAGGGATCCTCGGAATTTCCTCGGAAATTTATTTCCTCGGAATTCCGTCGGAAAATTCCGAGGGATTTCAGAGGAAAAAAGAAATTCCGAGGAATTATTTCCGACGACGTATTTCGTCGGAATTGCGTCGGAATAACGATATTCCGACGAAATTCCGACGATTTTTTCCCTCAGAATCCTTGATGTTTTCTTGTAGTGCTTCTCGAATTTTATTCCCTTTTTTTGTCAAACCTTTGGTTACGAGAGAAGACTTCTAGAAAAATCTTCTCTGAAAAGTCAAATATAGTCAATTGCAAAAGTAACCTACTCAGACTTCTTGTGACAGTGAAAAGACTTCATGTGAACGTAAGGCTTCTATAAAAGTCTTCTCCAAGAAGTCTTCTAAAAAAAGTCAAATATCTGCATAACTAACCTTATAGAGAAGTCTTTTCTAGTATTTTCGAGGATTTTTCACATTCAAAAGTAAGCCAAGTTTACAAAGGAAGAATTCTCTAGATGTCTGATATAGAGTAGACTTCTTAAGAAATCTTCCTTCGTAAATTTGCAATTGCAAAAATGACCTAAATGGAAGACTTCTTAAGAAGTTTTCTATGTCAATCTTTATTATATACTTCAATTTTCTCTAAAATTAAAATGATTTTTTAATATTTTCATGTTAATTCATGTATATTGTATTAACTGCAAAGCGATTTCATCCGCCAAGCTTATGAACCGACATCCTTCATACCTTTGGATGATTTTTCCCAAGCTTGGCGGATTGAATTCGCTATACTAGTCAACACAAGTAAACCAATGCGAGTAACAATTTAGTAACACGAGACATAACAAAATTAGTGAACTAGTCAACACAAGTAATGAAATCAAGCACTCACAATTTAAAAATCAGTTCAAGAAATTAGTAATGAAATTAACAGACTCAGCAATCTTGTATACTAACATCAGTCAAACAATCAACATCAGAGATATAACGACAAGCATGAACCATGAAACAAGACTAGACTAGATTTATCACGAGCAAACATGGCAACAATATGACACAATGATTTATCATGAGCAAACAGAAAATGCAATAATACACAATGAATTATTAGTAACAAACAGAACATGTTGTAGTCATCATACTAAGAGAAACCAAACCGAGAAAACATACATAACACGTAGATCTATTTGGTCTTGTTGGTTCTATTACATGGATCTAACGGTCTTACACAATCAATGAACTAAGTAAATACCTTTGGATTTTGGATCTTGTTTTGTTGGTCTTTTAACATGGATTTCTTTCCTTAGTTAGCTAACAACCTGCACATAATATACAAGAGTCAAGAGTTGGAGACTTTGAGCTGAGAGTTTGTTGGATTAAGAAACTTTAAAATATTTTCTGAAATACTTATTTTTGTACATGCATGTCTAATATGTGATGTTTGGAAGCCGAGTTGGAAGAACCGCTGTTGTCGGAGTTCCATATCTTGTGACAGTGAAAGTTGAAATTGAGTCGCCTTTCACTCTCTCTCTATCAACTTTGTTTTTTTTTTCAAATGAAGAATGAAATGAAAAATCTGCAATTTGCGGGACATTAGGTTAACCACAAACTCTATTTGGGCCATCCCGATTTAAGCCCATTCCCGCACGATACCAACCCGCGAAACCCGCAATATTATGAAACATGATATGTCCAGCCCAATACCACTCCGATGCAAGCTTTAGCATGCCAGGCCCGCGGTCCAAGTTGTACATCGCCATCCTTAAGTTACATTGTGGCCCATGATAAAACAACATATATGCATTGATGTGGTAAGGTTTTACTTATAAATCCTAGTTGAAAACCGAACATTACTTTTCATTTTTTGTTATTTACTATGTGTACTAGGATAAGACCCGCGCCTTGCGCGGAATTAAGTTATTATTTTTATTATATTTTGGAGAATGAAACAATAGTTTGGCTTCATTTGGATTAGGGGTGTTCAATCCAGATATCAGATTGGTTTCGGTTCGGTTCGGTTTTTTCGGTATTTTGGTTAGTAAAATATAACTACTATTCTAAATCCATATTTACTTTGACTTTAATCTTTCACATACTTTTGAAAGATTTCAACTGGACAACTAAATTGATCAGTCAATCTTGTTGCTTTAAATCATTAGTATATATATATATATATATTATTTAGTTTGAATATTTATTAAATAAAAAATCATATGCGTTATATTTTATGATCATTTGTAACTTATTATAACAAAAAAAATAATCTATTGATCACAAAATTTTCAGAGTGAGAATCTTCAAATTTCTAATAATATATAGACGTTTTGAAAAATTCAAAATATAACATATAAGAAAAAATATAAATGTTTTTATTATATATTTAATGTGATTTTTAATATCTTTTAATAATATAAAATTTAAAAAAAGAACTAAGATACCAAAATTGTTATCAAATATTTATTATTCATAATAATTAATTTTCATATATACGTTAATCATATTAGGTAATTTCGTAGCTTCTAATTAAGAAAAGTGCAAAAACAAAATTTGGTAGATTATTTATCAATTCGAATATTCGATAGTTAGTTTAATAAAAAATATAATGTAAGTTAAGATGGACCAACCTATTTTTTAAAAAATAGTATATTTTATATAGTCATTTATTAAATGAGAATTTATAATCATACAGTTCTATGATCATTCATATCGTTTTATAACTGAATATTTAAATCAACGATAACAAAAATTTCAATGTGAAATCCTTAATAAGTTTATAATTTATAAATGTTTTTGAAAATTCATTGAAAGTTTTAATATTAAAATATTTATGTAATCTTATGGTATATAGTTTAATCTATATATATATATATATATATATATGTGTTTTATTATTAAATGATATTTTTTACTCATATGGTTTTAAATCATGTGTATCTTCTTATAATATTAAATAAAAGTTCATATTAATACAATTTTATGATCATTTGTAACTTATTATGACAAAAAAATAATCTATTGATCACAAAATTTTAAGAGTGGGGATCTTCAAATTTCTAAATTTATAGACGTTCTGAAAAATTCAAAATATAACATATAAAAATATTTATTATATATTAATGTGATTTTTAATATCTTTTAATAATATAAAATTTTAAAAAAGAACTAAGATACAAAAATTGTTATCAAATATTTATTATTCATAATAATTAATTTTCACATATATGTTAATCATATTAGGTAATTTCGTAGCTTTTATTTAAGGAAAGTGCAAAACATTTTTTGGTACATTATTTATCAATTCGATAGTTAGTTTAATAAAAAGTGTAATATAAGTTAAGATGGACCAACCTATTTTTCTAAGAATAGTATATTTTATATAGTTATTTATTAAATAAGAATTTATAATCATACGGTTCTATGATCATTCATATCATTTTATAACAAAATATTTAAATCATCGATAACAAAATTTTCAATCTGAAATCTTTAATAAGTTTATAATTTATAAATGTTCTTAAAAATTCATTGAAAGTTTTAATATTAAAATATTTATGTAATCTTATGGTATATAGTGTTTAATTTATATATATATATATATATATATTTATTTTATTATTAAATGATATTTTTTACTCATATGGTTTTAAAATCATGTGTATCTTCTTATAATAAAAATGTTAAAACATTGATCATTAATTTTTAACATAATAATTTTAATAGTTTTAGTCATTTATTGTCGTTTTTAAAAATTCAAAATATAACATATACGAAAAAATCTAAATTTTACTTTTATAGCTAATTTGATTGTTTAATTTATTTTAATAATATAAAATTAAACGAAAAATGATGGAGGAGATATAAATTGTTATCAAATCTTTATTATTAAAATCATTAATTGTCATATATATATTAGTCATTTATGGTAATTCCGTAGGTTTTATTTAAGGAAAAAAAATAGCATATCATATCATTATATCATATAGTTTAACCAACTTATGTATCTAACAACATATAAAAATCGAATGTGGACCTACTTATTTTTCAATTGAATGTAATTGACTATCTAATTGAGTGTCACCTATGCATTGGGACCTATTTTAATTAATACAAAATTGAGGTTACATTTTTTCAAATGTTTCTCAATTAATATATAGATTATGTGTATATCGCAATTCCCACTTCCACAATGATATGCTATGCTAAGAGGGTCTTCTTCACAATGATAACGAAAATAATATTAAATATTTCCTCCACTCACAAAAGAATAGTTTGGGGGACTAATTAGCTAGTAATCATTGAGCACGTATGTTATAGTAATACTTTTTACTATAGTAGTATTACCCGCCATTTTACCTTTTTCGTGGTATGAAACTCTAGTTATTCTTTTCTAATATGCACTATGCGGCTGAAGGTTGTTTTTTTTTTGTTTAGTTAGGTTTGTCTGGAATAAAATCTATACTATTAAAACAAAATCCTTCTTAGGATTATGTCCCCGACTTTTTCAATTAATTACAAAATTTTCCGTTAATTTTTTTCAGTGACTTTTCCAATAATAAACATGATTTTGTCGGTCAAAACAATAAACTAAATTTGTAAGGACAGTGGGCTTGGGTCTATTAAGATAAAATAAGATATATGTTTGCTTTGCTTTCTGGTTGAATTGGTTTTTGCGATCCAACTTGATCATTTTTGCATGTGATTTTAAAATCAGGTAATAGTGCGTCTCATTTTAATTCTTTTCAGCAAATTAAAATATTTGAAAATATAAAATATCGACATTATAACTTTTTCATTATATAAACATTACAGATTATATTTTAATAAAAACTATAACATTTTTTATGAATATAGTAACTTTATGTTATTAAAACTATTTTTTATTCTTTGCTATATTATTTATACGTTAAATAAATAGATATGTAAATAAAATAATTTTCTAAATATTTCTTTCATTTTACTATATTGGTGTTTCACAATATGAAGATTTTTTTATTTTACCTCAATTATTTGAAATGATTTAAAACAGTAATGTAACCAGAACCGAAAAATTCAAAATTTTTATATATCCATACCACACAAAATATCAAAATATTCAATCACTTTAACCAAAACTCAACTTCATATATAACCAAAATTGTTCATATATTTCTAAACCAAAAACCACAAACAAACTGAAATCAAAAATCAATAAAAGCAAATTAGAATCGAACGAAAACCGAAAATGTTTATAGCGAAATAAATTAGTTAACAAACAGTTATATCAATAAATTTGTCAACAAATATATTTTCGCGCTTTGAAAGCGCAAATCAAAATCTAGTTTATTAATTAAATATACTACTCTTCTTAAGTTTTTTCTTTTAGGTTTCTGTAGTCAAGTTATAATTAGTACACTTACACTATTTTGGTTTCTAGTGGCAGGTTCAAAAAAGAGAATAGGTTTTCAGCAGCGTTGAATTTTATTGTGTTATAGTTTCTCTTTCAACCAATAAAAAAGATGGAACGAATTAATTCGTTATTATTTTTTGGTTTGCGGAAAAGTGGAAATCAAACTTCTTCTATAAGGTTCAATGAAAAAACAGAGGAAAATGTACACTAAAATTTTGTTTATATTTTTTCTCTTGACTTTTCTTCTCATTCCATTTAGCATTCAATTTTATCAGTCAAAATCTAGAACTCTTAACCTTTGAATCAAAATAATTAAAATGAACAAAACATATATACAAATGGAGAAAAAATCTTGGTACAGGAGTGGAAATAGAATATCTACATGTTCGAAGAAATCGAATAAAATCTTAGCAAAGGAACCGAAAGCTTTATTAGTGATTTGACAATATACATGAATGTGTAATCTTCCTTATTCGAGAGTACATTTATAAAATATAGACTCAAGGATGTTTACAGCATGATGATTCTGTGGTGTAGAATTTTTTTTATTACGTTTGTCAACAAGTGGACAGTAATTAAAAAAAATAAAATAAGAAGTAATCGACTTTACTCACATTTATATAAGATTTTTTTACATCCGAAATCACTTTATCACTTTTCAATTACATCCAAGATAACAATGCATTTGCAAAACACTTTTTATGGGACTTACAGAAAGAATATACATATTTGCCCTTAATGAGAAGAAAATGAGATATTTCTTAGACAAAAGTAAAGAGAAAATACGTTTCTTTATTATTGTTTAGTCTACTTTTTAATATTTTGTTTTTGGTTATTTTTAAATTAAAAATACATATAGAAAATTTTGTGGATATAATAAATTATATTTTTTTATTCTCTATAATTTGATATCCACTTTGATATATATTTTTGTTATATTTTAAAATCTATACTTGTACATGTATTCAATGATTGTGTTGTGGATGAGTGATGTGTGTATATTTGAAAAACATGGATAACTACATGTAGAATATAAGCATGAAACAACATATGTGGTTGGGTGTGGGAAAATAAGCGTGGACGGGTAAACATGGACGGCTATTTGTGGACGAGTAAAATTATGATGAAAATTCAAAATTCAGCATACTATATATCTCATGGTGGAGGACTGTGACGAGCTCGAACCACCGCAGCTTCACCAAGCTCATCCACGACGATGTTGAGCTCGGAATCCATGGTGTGGCTCACCGGGAAGAGGAGCTGACTCGTTTTGACCGGGAGTTTTGGAGGAGGAGATGACTCGTTTTAACTTTTTGGTTTATTTAGCTTTGTTTTCATCACTCAAGCTTGTTTTTTTTTCTCGACATGTACGTTGTAGTTATTGGTTTGAAGTTATTAATTTGTTCATCCTTGAAATTGTGGACACATTGGCATTCATATCACAGTCTTTCAATATGTTACATTTTTATATCTATGTTTAGTGTTTGATTTAGTACTCTATCCACTATATCAAGCTTCAATTCCCTGTACATAGGAATGGCAATTGGACCGCACCCCGCGGGCCTGGCCCGTACAAGACCCATGCGGGGCGGGTTTGGGTAGAGATACTGTAGGCCCATTTGTGAGTGGGTCTCGCGGGTTAAGTCTCATGCGGGTTGGGCCTTTACGGTTTGAGTCATTTCGGGTCTTGCGGGGCAGAAAGAACCCGCACAACTTCCTCTTTTGTTGTGTCTACACGTGAAAAAAAAAAGATGGACAAAAATGACGATATGGCGATTCATGTTTTATGTGGCCACGACTCCATTGACGAGCACCAGAGGAGCATCACCACCAACCGTTTCTTCTCCTCGACTAAGGTCACCACCGGAGCTTCTCTCCGTCTTCTTTCCACCACCATAACTTCTCTTCTTGGAGATCCCGCCACCGAAACTTTTCTCCTTCCTCGAGCCTCCACCGGAGCTTCTCTCCGTCTTCTTTCCACCACCATAACTTCTCTTCTTGGAGATCCCGCCGCCGGAATTTCTCTCCTTCCTCGAGCCTCCACCGGCGGGGCGGACCACGGCGGGGCGGGTGGTACTGTTTGCCACTAATATTTGACGACCCGCGGGCTGCCCGCAAAGGCTTAAGATGTTAGCGGGACGGGTTTGGACTTAAGGATTGAGACTGCGGGTCGTGGCGGGCCAACCCGCAAAGAACCGCTGGAGAGAGAGACCATTGTAGGGCGGGCTACGGCGGGGCGGGTGGTACCAAATGCCATTCCTACCTATACACAAATTTAAGAGATCTCTCTTGTTCTTTACTCATGGTTATGTTAGCCTTTATATCCACAACATAATCAAAATCTTCTCGTCCCCGTCCACAGACAAACATTGTTGTTGGAGTTGTGTCTTTAAGTTCAACTATTGTGGAGCTTGATCTGATGAAGCTTCTGGAATTTTTACACTCATCTCCGTCGACGCATCACCCGTTCACGTATCATCCATCCACACATCACCCGTCCACGTAGCATCCGTCCACGCATCGAATGTCTATTAAGGACAAAGTTGTCAACAATTTATTGCTGTCCCACAACAAAGTGTCTCACATGTAGGAAGTGACTATGAGTGTAAAGAAAAGTCAAAAAGTGGTCTAGAGAGTAATCAACTCTTTATATAATAAATTAAAAATGACCAAGATATATCTAATATCATTGTGCTAATGTCGCTGTATTGTCTGTCATGCATATTCCATATTCGTACATTAAATGCTACTTTTTTTTTTGAAACTAAAGGCTTACATTAAATGCTACTGATAGAAGAATAATATCACATTCTACTATATATTAAATAAAAAGTAACTTAAGTGATTTTTTATTTGATATCAATTATACAGAGAAAGTTACAAAAAAAACTGTTATAACTTGATCCGTTAATTTTTTTTAATTTTTATTTATTTTAATGGACAAAAAGTAGCTATAGAACTAATTTGTATTAGTATCCATACAACCAAAATATACACATAAAAATTTACGGTAACTAACTCTATGATTTATAGAAAATGTATATAGTGCTTCATAAATTTATTTTTGGAAAAATCTATTTTTAACGAATTTTTGTATCACTATTCTTATTTATCTTTATTAAAAAAATATTTTCATAAATACCTAAAACATGAGGTTTCAATTTTTTTTTTTTTTTTTGTGATGCAACCTCAAATTAACCCTAGAACCAACTCTCTCAAATAAGTGATCAGATGTAGCACTTGGTGATTGAATACAACAGGCCGAGAACGCAGGAAAGAAGGATATGCATGATCAAGGAGAGCGATTTTTGCTACCAGCCTCATTCACAGGAGGACCAAGATACATGAAGAACAATTATATGGATGCAATGGCTATATGCAAATATTTTGGGTTTCCTGATCTGTTTATAACATTCACCTGCAATCCTAAATGGCCTGAAATCACCAGGTATCTACAAAAGCGGAACCTTATTGCTGATGATAGACCTGATATTATTGGAAGGATTTTCAAAATCAAACTTGATTCTCTCATGATTGATTTAACGGATAAAGAGCTGCTGGGGAAGACAGTCTCATGTGAGTAATTATGTGTTATTCTCTTTTTTTTATACTTTTGACCCGTTTTTTAAGTATAGATCTTTTACTCATTTTTATTTTATTTCAGCTATGTACACTGTTGAGTGGCAGATACGCGGTCTACCACATGCACATATTATGTTGTTCATGCATCCTAATTCTAAATTTTCTACGACGGATGACATTGACAATGTTATCGTTGCTGAGATTCCAGATAAGGACAAAGAGCCAGAGCTTTATGACATTATTAAAGATATGATGATTCATGGTCCATGTGGAGCTGTTAACATGAATTCTCCATGCATGGAAAATGGTTTATGTTCGAAGATGTATCCTAAAGCTTATGCTGAGGTGACTACCGTCAACAAAGAAGGGTTTCCTGTGTATAGAAGACGAGAACAACCAGACATATTTGTTGAAAAAAAAGGTTTCAAGTGTGGCAACAGATATGTGATTCCATACAACAAGGATTTTTCTCTTCGTTTTCGTGCTCACATTAATGTGGAGTGGTGCAATCAGACCGGTTCTATAAAATACTTATTCAAGTATATTAACAAAGGGCAGGATCGTGTCATCATTGCTGTTGAGCCCCCAGAAAAAAGATCTGCCGGCCAGAACATTTCAACGAATGGTAAGTTGAATGAGAAGAAAAAAAATGAAATCAAGGACTTCTTCAACTGCATGTATTATTTCTAGCAGATTTATAAAATTTAATATTGAGCTTTCCAAGTCAGTGGATGTTTACTTTGTAGTATCCTGATCGTCTTGCTATTATTCATTGTTCAGATATGTCTCAGCCTGCGAAGGTGCTTGGAGGACTTTTATGTTTCATATTCACTACATATCAACACCAGTTGAGAGATTGCAGTGGCATCTTGAAGGAAAACAGATCATTATTTTTAAAGATGATGATACATATGAAAAAGTAACTAGCCGGAAGCTTATTGAAAATACTATGTTTTTGGGTTGGTTTGAATTGAACAAGTTCAGTTCAATAGCTCGGACACTCACTTTAGCTGAAATTCCAACAAGGTTAATTTGGAATAAGAAAGACAAAAGATTTCATGATAGGAGGAAAGGATTCAGCATTGGGAGAATCAATTATGCACCACGTGAGATTGAAGACACATTCTATTGTCGTGTGTTGCTTAACATTGTGAGAGGTCCAACATGTTATGAAGATATTAAGACGTTTCGAGGGGTGGAGTATCCTTCATACAAGGAGACATGTTTTGCAATGGGACTGTTAGAAGATGATCAGGAATATATTGACGACCTCAAAAGAGCAAGTTTCACTAGTTCTGCGTGTTATTTGCGTCAAGCTTTTGTTATCATACTCATGTCTAAGAGTTTGTCAAATCCAGAAGTCGTTTGGGAAGAGACTTGGGAGTTTCTTGTTGAAGACATTGAGCATAAGAGAAGAAAGCTATTACATAGACCAAGTACAATTTTTTGACTCAAATATTTTTGAAAATAAATATGTGAAAGCAAGATTTCTCGGTAATATAGTCTGAATTGTTAGTAACTATATATTTTTTTGGAACCAGATCTTAGTTTGAGTGATGCGGAAAAAAACAGTACGCGCTTATAGAGATTGAGAAGCTTCTAAAGAGTAATGGAACTTCTTTGGAGAAGTGGAAATCTATGCCTAAACCAATTCCATTGTTAATAACAATGTTTTGATTATGGACGAGCTCAGTTACGACCGGGAGGAGTTAGAATCTGACCTTCAGCGTGACATTCCAAAACTAACAGATGAGCAAAAGAAGATATACAATGAGATTACTGATGCTGTTTTCATAAAAAAGGAGGGGTGTTTTTTGTTTATGGATTTGGTGGTACATGCAAAACTTTCTTGTGGAGATTGCTTTCTGCTTCAGTACGTGTTAGAAGAGAAATATGTCTAAATGTTGCCTCGAGTGGGATAGCTTCTCTGTTGCTGCAGGGAGGAAGGACTGCACATTCTCGATTTGGTATTCCTATCAATCCAGATGAATTTTCCACATGCAAACTTGCACCAGGAACTGATAAAGCGGATCTGGTGAAAGCAGCCTCCCTCATAATCTGGGATGAAGCTCCAATGATGAGCAAGCATTGTTTTGAATCATTGGATAGGAGTATGTTGGACATTGTTGGAGATAAGGATAAAAGACCTTTTGGTGGCAAAGTTGTTGTTTTCGGTGGAGATTTTAGACAAGTGTTGCATGTCATTCATGGAGCTGGAAGGGCAGAGATTGTTATGGCTGCTCTTAATTCATCTTATCTATGGAAGCATGTAAAAGTTTTGCAGTTAACCAATAATATGCGTCTGCTGTCCAATAATTTGTCGGCTGAGGAGTCAAAAGCTTGCAGGAGTTTTCACAATGGATATTAGATATTGGAGATAGAAAGATTGGTGATGGAAATGATGGGGAAGCTCTTATCGACATCCCAGAGGAGTTTCTAATTCTTGATGCTAAAGATCCAATAGAAGCTATAAGTTCAGCAGTGTATGGAGATGCTACTTCTTTACACCAGAACAGCGAGGCAAAGTTTTTTCAGGAGAGAGCTATTCTATGTCTTACTAACGATGATGTCAACATGATTAATTAACATATGCTGGATAAGCTTCATGGTTAGTTACAATTTTCTAATTTTTACATGTAATATTTTTTGAAGTGATATATATTTGTTAACAACGAAGGTCTTTTATGCAGGAGAGGAAAAAATATTTCTAAGCTCTGATTCTATTGATGCTTCAGATAGGTTTTCAGTTAATGACCAAGCTCTTACTCTAGATTTTTTAAACAGAATCAAGGCATCAGGATTGCCAAATCACAGTCTGCGACTGAAAGTGGGTTGTCCAGTGATGTTGCTAAGAAACATAGATCCTGTTGGTGGATTGATGAATGGTACTAGACTCCAGATTACAGAAATGTATGACTTCATGATAAAGGCGAAGGTTATGACAGGGGAAAGAGAAAAAATTGGTCGAGCTGTGCTAATTCCTAGACTCTCTATAACTCCTTCAGACAAAAAGTTGCCATTCAAAATGAAGAGGAGACAATTGCCTATTGGTGTGGCATTTGCCATTACTATCAATAAAAGCCAGGGTCAAACATTGTCTGAAGTTGGAATTTTTCTACCAAGACCGATTTTTTCTCACGGACAACTATATGTTGCTGTTTCCAGAGTGACTTCAAAAAAAGGATTGAAGATATTGATTATTGACAGTGAAGGTAAACCTCAACGTCAAACCAAAAACGTGGTCTTTAGAGAGATTTTTGATAATCTATAGATTATAAAGTTTATGTTTAGTTACTGTTTTATATTAAAACGTTTCTCTTATATTATGATTGGAACTTTTGGAAAAGTTTGATTCATAAAGGATCCTAATTTTTTATTTTCATGATGAGGCTGGAAATCCTCAATACCAAATAATGACTATTTCAAACAGGCATATTTAAATTCTGCAGAAGTTTTATATTTGAAAACATAACACAAAATGCCAGATAAGTCAGATGCCAGCTTCATCTCTAATAAAATTTACACACTAATTTTTAAGTCTCTAAAGTAGGAAACACGTATAATGCAATCAACATTCATCAAAAAATCTTCCGGTTTATTCCCCTAACTACCAGTTTCAGCTCGAAGCCTAATTACTAAAATTTTAAGCTTTTAAAATGCACTTACTTGGGTTTGTATTTCTTTGCAGTCATGTCTTTGTCCCATGTCCTTCAAATGAATTAAGCTTCTGTCTCTAAACCTTTGACTGCTCGACCTTCTGTGTAAATCTCATGTTGTGTACAACAGACTGCACCACCTGTACATCAATTGTATATTTAATTAAGTCAACTCACTAAACGGTAAAATATATACCGTTTCTCATTTCTAAATCAACCAAATAAACCTATAGTCCGAGACTTATCTGTGTACTGCAAGGTTTTTGATAGACTTTGCCTCATGGCCTTCATCATTATTCAACTGTCAGCTTTGTGCTGTTAAATTAGGAAACAACATTAAGTCTAAAGTTGATAGTTTCCAAATATTGAATATGACTTTCGTGGATGAATAGATGAAAGAAAAACTATGTTCCAATGGAAGATATATTATATCTAATGTAAAAAAGACAAACTTTCTGAAAATAACTTAACTTTTATATTGAAGTCATGTTTTCCTTCATAGGAGAATGAAGTCTGTAGTCTTTGATTGATTCACATCGTCTTCAGACTCTTCAAAATCATTCCAATCTCACATTGATAAGAAATCTGAAATCAAACAAAACGTTACAATTTGATATATGTTATTTACAAATCTCAAGAACAGAGGAAATTATATTTACCATTTGTTTGTCTTCCAACTCTTCTTATGATATAATCGACAACCATCCCAGACTCATCTTTGTTCACAAGATTTTGCCTTCAGCTCTGAAATACAAAACAATAACATTTTTTTTAAGATCATCATTGACGTTAGAGATGGGCCAAATATAAAAGAAAAATTGGACCTACATATTTGGTATGGTCAAATCCTCGGTGAATCTACCGACTTTTAAAGCTTCTGTTTCACTCTGTTTCCTTAAAAAAAAAAAAACAAGCAACAGATTTAACTAAAACAGATTAGTTGAATCGGGCTTTCAAAACTTACATGCTTTAATAAGATCTTTGACTTCCTCTTCGATCCAAGTTCTTAACAAGATCTGAACAGATCTGAGATCTTAGTGTTCTGTTCCGTGGACCTGAGAAAGATCTTTTACTCTGTCAATGTTGCATGTGGTTTCAATTGTTAAAAACCAAGAACAAAAAATAACAAAGATTTAATCATCGAAGAATGTATTGTAATACTTACCTTTTATAACACACAGAGATGAACAAGACATGAGATTACTCCTTCTGATTTTTTTGTTCTATCTTCGAATCGGAAACAACGAGGATCGTCGATTACTTTTCTAATTTGAGAGAAGTTATGGAGAAAAGGAATATGTCGGCAGAGTTATTGTCTTTTTACTTTCACTATCTGATTTTTTAATAATACTAAAGAATCAGATTTTTTTGTCTTTTTTATTTCAACATAAAGAAAATATTTAATATATTTTTGGACCATCTTATAGTGTCTCAAGCCGAGTTATATATGCAAAAAAGACTTAATTCATATTCCAATGTGGACTAATAAGATTGAAAAATAATTTCAACATCCCATTAAACAAATCTGAGAAAATGATATTAATTACACTTTAAAAAAACTTTACATAATTAACACAAATCATCTACTACTACCCTTACATATACATAATGATCACCCAAAAACAAAGAAAAAAAACTACAAAACTATACAAAACAAATTATATTTTTGCAATTTTAAAAATTACATTTATAGTTTTTAATTATTACAAATTTGGAAAATTAAAGATACCAAATTAATTTTTAGTTTTGATAGTAAAACATGTCTGATAATATAAAAAAAACCCACTTAATATTTGAACTCTTTTCAAAACCTCTCAACTATAAATACATATATATATATATACATCTATACTATTATATTAGCATCAAGATTATATATTTTTATATTTATATATAGATACTTATCATCCTAATTATATAAAACCACTACTACAAATATAACATAAAAACACTTATTAAAAAATATACATGTTATACATGTTATAAATAAAATATATTTCAAAATAAGATAATCCCGCGCTTTGAAAGCACGGATCAAAATCTAGTCTATACTATTAAAACAAAATCCTTCTTAAGATTATGCCCCTGACTTTTTCAATTAATTACAAAATTTTCCATTAACTTTTTCAGTGACTTTTCCAATAATAAACCTGATTTTGTCTGTCAAAACAATAAAATATATTTGTAAGGACAGTGGGCTTGGGCCTATTAAGGTAAAATAAGATATATGTTTGCTTTGCTTTCTGGTTGAATTGATTTTTGCGATCCAACTTGATCATTTTTGCATGTGATTTTAAAATCAGGTAATAGTGCGTCTCATTTTAATTCTTTTCAGCAAATTAAAATATTTGAAAATATAAAATATCGACATTATAACTTTTTCATTATATAAACATTACAGATTATATTTTAATAAAAACTATAACATTTTTTATGAATATAGTAACTTTATGTTATTAAAACTATTTGTTATTTTTTGCTATATTATTTATACGTTAAATAAATAGATATGTAAATAAAATAATTTTCTAAATATTTCTTTCATTTTACTATATTGGTGATTCACAATATGAAGATTTTTTTATTTTACCTCAATTATTTGAAATGATTTAAAACAGTAACCAGAACCGAAAAATTCAAAATTTTTATATATCCATACCACACAAAATATCAAAATATTCAATCACTTTAACCAAAACTCAACTTCATATATAACCAAAATTGTTCATATATTTCTAAACCAAAAACCACAAACAAACTGAAATAAAAAATCAATAAAAGCAAATTAGAGTCGAACGAAAACCGAAAATGTTTATAGCGAAATAAATTAGTTAACAAACAGTTATATCAATAAATTTATCAACAAATATATTCTCGCGTTTTGAAAGCGCGAATCAAAATCTAGTTTATTAATTAAATATACTACTCTTCTTAAGGTTTTTCTTTTAGGTTTCTGTAGTCAAGTTATAATCGGTACACTTACACTATTTTGGTTTCTAGTGGCAGGTTCAAAAAAGAGAATAGGTTTTCAGCAGCGTTGAATTTTATTGTGTTATAGTTTCTCTTTCAACCAATAAAAAAGATGGAACGAATTAATTCGTTATTATTTTTTGGTTTGCGGAAAAGTGGAAATCAAACTTCTTCTATAAGGTTCAATGAAAAAACAGAGGAAAATGTACACTAAAATTTTGTTTATATTTTTTCTCTTGACTTTTCTTCTCATTCCATTTAGCATTCAATTTTATCAGTCAAAATCTAGAACTCTTAACCTTTGAATCAAAATAAAATGAACAAAACATATATACAAATGGAGAAAAAATCTTGGTACAGGAGTGGAAATAGAATATCTACATGTTCGAAGAAATCGAATAAAATCTTAGCAAAGGAACCGAAAGCTTTATTAGTGATTTGAGGATATACATGAATGTGTAATCTTCCTTATTCGAGAGTACATTTATAAAATATAGACTCAAGGATGTTTACAGCATGATGATTCTGTGGTGTAGAATTTTTTTTTATTACGTGTGTCAAGAAGTGGACAGTAATTAAAAAAAATAAAATAAGAAGTAATCGACTTTACTCACATTTATATAAGAATTTTTACATCTGGCATGCATATTCAAAATCCGTACATTAAATGCTACTTTTTTTTTTGAAACTAAAGGCTTACATTAAATGCTACTGATAGAAGAATAATATCGCATTCTACTATATTTTAAATAAAAAGTAACTTAAGTGATTTTTTATTAGATATCAATTATACAAAGAAAGTTACAAAAAAAAAATTTTATAACTTGATCCGTTAATTTTTTTTAATTTTTATTTATTTTAATGGACAAAAAGTAGCTATAGAACCAATTTGTATTAGTATCCATACAACCAAAATATACACATAATAATTTACGGTAATTAACTCTATGATTTATAGAAAATGTATATAGTGTTTCATAAATTTATTTTTGGAAAAATCTATTTTTAACGAATTTTTGTATCACTATTCTTATTTATCTTTATTAAAAAAATATTTTCATAAATACCTAAAACATGAGGTTTCAATTTTTTTTTTTTTTTTGTGATGCAACCTCAAATTAACCCTAGAACCAACTCTCTCAAATAAGTGATCAGATATAGCACTTGGTGACTGAATCCACGGGGAGCTGAAACACACAATAGAGCAGATCAAATATAAGATTAAGTTAGGCAGATAAAATATTAAAACAATAAATAATGAATAAAGCGGTAAATAAAATAGATGAGTTTGTGTTCACAGATAAAATAGAAGCTAGACTTTCATGTCAGATAATTCAAATTATGATATAGTTGCTAAGTGCATGTGATATTAATCAATCCTAGAACTTGAATACTAATGTAAGATATCCAGCTCTCGCTGCGAGTCTACGTGTTTGAATCTATATCCACACTCTTGTATGTGACACATAACAAGTGTCGATCGATACACCTATAGGGTGTCGAACGATACTTCTTCCAAACAAGCTTTAAGCTTATGTCGATAAGTTCACTTAATTTGTGAAACCAGCTAGCTATAGCTCGTGTCTAACAACCTAGTTCGGCATAATTATTATCAGGTATGAGTCTATTTTCGTAGTTGCCAACTCCTAGATCATGATCCTAGTTAGCTACTCTAAAATGCAAGCAATAAGTAGTAACTCTGTGAAGGATGTTAATTAATCACCTTAGCAATTCTAATATCAATAATTCATCATAACCATATAAATCCTAAGTCTAACAAATTAACTACTCAGACATAATCAAACAAGACATAAAGATAAACTAAATGAATTGCATAATTAGATTAGAGATAGAAAAACCAGAGTTCCAATACAATACTCTGAATGAGTTATGGGATCTTCTCTCCAAAAGCTTAAGCTTCTAAGAAAACTATAAATATTTGTATATGTTGTTTCTTACCCAAACAATAACACAACTTATATAATCTAGATCAAAACTTGTTAGGGGCATTCTTGTAAATTGTGTAGACTTCTGGGCCCAAATCTTGATCATGGCCCGTAAGGCTTCTCGAATCGGGTGTCGATCGACACCAAGGATGTGTGTCGACCGACACTTCCTCTAGATATTGACTCTGTCTCTTCTTCATTTGCTCAACTACAGGTTTTGCTACGGTTAAGCTTCATTTAGTTCCATAAACTGCACAATGTTCCAGAACGTATCTATACATGTAAAGACACTAAAATACACATCAAACATAACAAGTGGTCAAGTCCATATTATATCATTTTTCAGAAACTTAAAGAGACTCAAAAACATGAGGCTCCATTAAAAAAACAAAAGCAAAAAGATGACAAAAAAAAACATTAACAAAGCAAAAGACTCTTCTACCATTACTTAGATTTATAGATATAAATAAATATTTAAATAAATAATAAAAATAAAGAAATATTTTTATATAGTTTTTGAATTCAACATTTTGAATTTCAACTTCTTATAATTTTTTTTATTTTTCATTTTTTTAAAAAAATTTTTATTGGAATTCAAAAAAAAAATTAAAACTATTTTTATAAATTTTATTTTAAATTTTAAGTATTTTTAAAAAAATTCTAATCTCCAACCTCCAAAACTTGACCCTCCAAAACTTGACAAAAAATTAATTAATTATCTTATTTAAATGAATATGTCTAAATTATATTTGAAACAAAATAATTATTACATTTAAATATTTTTTGGAAAATCTGATTTTAAGGTTTTGACGGTAAATCCGGTTTACAGTTTTTGAAGGAAATCATATTTTACGATTTTGGCGGAATATTGTGATTTAAAAAAATTGGCGCGAAAATTTGATTTTTTTTGTTTTGGCGGAAAAATGTGATTTTGTATTTTGGGTGGAAATTCTAATTTTTAAGATTTGGTGGGGAAAAATATAACTTGGCGGTTTTGGGAAAAAAAAACTTAATTTTGTAGTTTAGGTGGAAAATCTAAATTTGTTTTTTGGCGGAAAACCTAATTTTGCGGTTTTGGTGATGTGATTTTACGGTTTTCCGCAAAAACCCAATTTTACTCTTTTGGTGAAAAACTTGAATTTGCATTTTTAATAGAAAATTTATTTTTTGGTTTTGAGCGGAAATTTTGATTTTACAGGATTGGCGAAAGACATGATTTTACGATTTTGGTGGAAAACGTGACTTTACTATTTGGCGAAATTCTTTATTTTTTTTACGGAAAACGTGATTTTGCAGTTTGGGTAGAAAATATGATTTTACAGTTTGGAATGAAAATTTGATTTTTGGTTTTGATGGAAACATTTTATTTTGCGGTTTTGATGGAAAAAATCGAGTTGGTGGTTTTGGCGAAAAAGCGTAAATTTATGGTTTTGACAAAAAAACATCATTGCATGATTTTACGGAAAAACAAGACTTTACAGTTTTGAAGGAAAAACTCAATTTTACGGGTCTGGTAAAAAAAATCAAAGTTTGCAATTTTAGCGAAAAACTTGATTAACGGTTTTGGTGAAAATTTCAATTTTATTATTTTAGCCGAAAACTCTATTTTATAATTTCATCAAAAAGTGTATATATAATAAAAATAAGATAAACTTGTTTTTTTATATATTGCTGAATGAGATATTTCATTCTTTTGAATTTTGAGATGCAAATGTTGCATTAAAACTCCATATTTTTGCATCATATATATTTGAATTAATGAACTTTTATCTAGACATATTATCTAAATGTTGATGTAATAGTTTGTAAACAAACAACGTCCGAGCATTTGCATCCAGGTGCATCATCTATACTATTAAAGCAGAATTCCTCATAGGATTCTACCCTTATTTTTTAATTTATTTACAAATTCATGCCACTCTTTAATTTTAGAAAATATATTAATTAAAAACAGCCAGCAAATAAATTTATTTAAAAAATATTCCAAAATGTTATGAAACTTATTCAGACCATTTATGTTACATAATATTACGTGTGTTAATAATATATCATACGTTTTATGTTTCTTTTTTTTGTTAATGATATGTGCATTACGAATATTAACTATATAATTAAACTCTAACAAAAATTGATGAAATATATATCACCAAATAATATACGATTTTCATTGTTTACATGTTCATCTCCGATATATACAGGTCAAAATTCGTTTTAAATATATACAAAATAAGTTAATACAGTTCAAAATTTTCAATTTTTTGACAATTTTATGAAATTTAAAATAATAAATATACTAGAATAAGTTTCATCTGATATCTTTTTTAAATTAAATGTAATTCTTTCTAAATTGATATTACATAAATATTCTTAATATATGTGCTTACAACTATAATTTTACATACATCCTAATTAATAAATTCTAATTATTTTAAATTAATATTTAAAAACTTAAAATATTGTTGATTTTTTAAAAAACAACCTACAATTTATGGTTAAACATTTTTACAATTACCGTTTTTCCAGGTTATCTCATCGAATATACAAAATATTTATCAAGTGACAATGGATTGAACAAATAGATTTTTTTTTATTTTGCTTATTAACTAAGAAACAGGTTAATAATTTTATAAATAAAAATAATATCGCGCTTCCAAAGCGCGGATCAAAATCTAGTTCATCATTAAAAGCAAATAGTGCTTAATACCTGAATTTACTTTTCATATTTTTATAACAAATACAAAAGAGTTTTGATGGAATCAAATCTACATTATAATGAGCCAGTTTCATCACTCCTGATGCGACACATCAGCAGGTAAGTGGGTCCCACTTTTTAAAAGTATGAAAAAGTGCCAAATTTGTGGCTCGAACCCGGATTACTGTGATATAAACACCAACATTTATACCAATAAACTAAAGTATACTTTATACATTGATTACCGAAACTAATATATATTTATGAAGGATTTCTTATAGTGGATCCCACACATAACTGTAATGTTTCAATACTACGTGTAACTTTGATCATCGAAACCTATTTAGTAAAATCCGCATTGTGACCCAATAAAACATATAAGTGGGCTAAATCCTTTTTGTATGTGTCTAGGATTTTATAGTACTTTTACTCCACCGATAAACCGAAGCGTTACCCTTTTAGCTTATCAAAATTTTTTTTGAAACTTTTCATCTTCACCTCTCTATATCTCCAACGATCAGTTATGGTACTGTTTCACCTCTGAAACGATCCGTCTTAGTATATATAATTCCTCAAACAAACCTTGAGACCCATATCTCTTATTAAATTACTCCTAAATTGAACTGTCGTAGCTTTTAGCCAACCTTCGAAGATGTCAGCCTCCAGTGTTGTTGTTGCTTAATCGGTCGTTGTCCCCGCCACCTTTCTCCACATAGAACATAGTACCCAGGAAAAGGTATTGACAATTTGACTTTTATGGAATACTATATACCATATTTGTTTAATCAATATTCAAGCTATCTGTTTTAATACTTTAAGTGTATGTTTCTCTGGACAGAATTCCGAGATCCACGGTTCTATCCCAGTTCGTGTGAATCACTACCATCCATCGCTACGATAAGGGGTCGATCGTGAAAATTGATTGATCGCTTTGAAGTTGTCCGATTAACTAATATGATGTAAACTCTCTTCTGATGGGCTATAACGGAAAGTTATTTGGTTACTAGGACTAACAGAGGCTGCAAGGCTGGGTACGTCTCAGGCGGAGCTGAAGGACGTCTCAGGCGGAGCTGAAGGACGTCTCAGGCGGAGCTGAAGGACGGCACAACTAGAGCGCCTATTGTCCGGTTTTTGTCGTGCCAACGTGCTATGGAATTTAAGCCTTCCTAGGAGAATCCAGATCACTTCGAAACGTCGGCTGTTATTTTCAACAGGTACCACCAAGATGTAAATTTTTTTATGTTTGTGGTGTGGTTCGACTCAAGATTGAAACTTTTGCTGATGAAATAATGATTTTGTGGATGCATGTCAATTAGATTTACGAGGCTACAAACTGTTCACTGTACATTGGCAGGGAAAAAATGGCTATGTATGGTTCAGTTGTAACACCGGTGTGGTGCAATGGGGATGTACATGGTAACCAAAGGTGTGCATAATGTTATTGAGTTCCTCAGCGATGATTCCCCTGACATGGATGTGATCGGAATCTCTGGTGAATTCCTTTTGTATGTTATTGGTTTGATTTTAAAACAAAGTCTTTTAGTTTAGTGTCATCTTGAGACTTAAAAACTTGAAATTTATTTGTCAGATAACTTCTTCTCCGACATTAACAAACCTGCAGCGGTGAACTGCATCGAGGGACATGACAGTAATTAGAAGAGAGATAGGGAACAAGGTGTTGAAAACGAGTGTGTCTGGCTTGGTGGAGCTCAATATACTCAAGAATCTCACCGTCTATGTTGTTGCAGGCTCTCTAGGTCGATTCAAATCTCATGCCAACAACATAGTGTTTGATGTATTCATAGCTACTTGCCAAGATCCAGCCCAAAACATGGAGAGCTCTCAAATTGATGGAAGCCATTAATAGCAATCACTGTACCTTCACTATATCCACCATCACTGAAGATACCATCGTAGAGAACCATGGCAAGGTTGTCTAATTTTAAATGTCATCACGTTCATGTATTTCAGGAGCACAATGAGAACATTCTTCCAAGCAGTGAAGGTGACGTAGGATTGGCAGCATCATCGGGCCCGTCTGTTTTGGAACACAAGGTCGATGAGGAATGTGCTGCAGCAGATCCTCCAGAAATTTCAGACGCTCAGAACAACCGCAAGCGCTGCCGTGAGTGATTGAAAATATCTATTATATTCCTATCAGCCCGTCAACGTCTTTTCTATGATATCTACCTTTTTAGTTTTGATCTTGGTTCAAGCTTTAGTCTAGTTTAGAAGGTAATTTATTGCTACTCGAGTTTGTTGAGGCTAATAATCCAAGTCTTGAAAAATAATGCAAAACATTAGTATGTTTTCGTAAAAAGGGAAAATATATTTCAAAATATGCGGTTTAAAAGAAGATATTTCACACGCTTAAATCAATGGTTATATTTCTTATAATAATGGATGCTGTTTGACCTAAATTATAATGAATACGTAAAGAAGTGATATCATTTTGATAGATTCTAACATACATATACTTGCGTTTGGACATGCAAAATACATTATGTACATAAAGTAAATCTACATTATAATGAACCAGTTTCATCACTCCTGATGCGACACATCAGTAGGTAAGTGGGTTCCACTTTTTAAAAGTATGAAAAAATGCCAAATATGTGGCTCGAACCCGGATTACTGTGATATAAACATCAATATTTATACCACTAAACTAAAGTATACTTTGTACATTGATTACCAAAACTAATATATATTTATGAAGGATTTCTTATAGTGGATCCCACACATAACTGTAATGTTTCAATACTACGTGTAACTTTGATCATCGAAACCTATTTAGTAAAATCAGCATTCTAGCCCAATAAAACTTATAAGTGGGCTAAATCTCTTTTGTATGTATCTAGGATTTTATAGTACTTTGTCTCCACCGATAAACCGAAGCGTTACTCTTTTAGCTTATCAAATTTTTTTTTGAAATTTTTCATCTTCACCTCTCTATATCTCCAACGATCAGTTATGGTACTGTTTCACCTCTGAAACGATCCGTCTTAGTATATATAATTCCTCAAACAAACCTTGAGACCCATATCTCTTATTAAATTACTCCTAAATTGAACTGTTGCAGCTTTTAGCCAACCTTCGAAGATGTCAGCCTTCAGTGTTGTTGTTGCTTAATCGGTCGTTGTCCCCGCCACCTTTCTCCGCCTAGAACATAGTACCCAGGAAAATGTATTGACAATTTGACTTTCTATGAAATACTATATACCATATTTGTTTAATCAATATTCAAGCTATCAGTTTTAATACTTTAAGTGTATGTTTCTCTGGGCAGAATTCCGAGATCCACGGTTCTATCCCAGTTCGTGTGAATCACTACCATCCATCGCTACGATAGGGGGTCGATCGTGAAAGTTGATTGATCGCTTTGAAGTTGTCCGATTAACTAATATGATGTAAATTGAAAGTTATTTGGTTGCTAGGACTAACAGAGGCTGCAAGGCTGGGTACGTCTCAGGCGGAGCTGAAGGACGGTACAACTAGAGCGCCTATTGTCCGGTTTTTGTCGTGCCAATGTGCTATGGAACTTAAGCCTTCCTAGGAGAATCCAGATCACTTCGAAACGTCGGCTATCATTTTCAACAGGTACCACCAAGATGTAAATTTTTTTATGTTTGTGGTGTGGTTCGACTCAAGATTGAAACTTTTGCTGATGAAATAATGATTTTGTGGATGCATGTCAATTAGATTTACGAGGCTACAAACTGTTCACTGTACATTGGCAGGGAAAAAATGGCTATGTATGGTTCAGTTGTAACACCGGTGTGGTGCAATGGGGATGTACATGGTAACCAAAGGTGTGCATAATGTTATTGAGTTCCTCAGCGATGATTCCCCTGACATGGATGTGATCGGAGTCTTTGGTGAGTTCCTTTTGCATGTTATTGGTTTGATTTTAAAACAATGTCTTTTAGCTTAGTGTCATCTTGAGACTTAAAAACTTGAAATTTATTGGTCAGATAACTTCTTCTCCGACATTAACAAACCTGCAGCGGTGAACTGCATCGAGGGACATGACAGTAATTAGAAGAGAGATATGGAACAAGGTGTTGAAAACGAGTGTGTCTGGCTTGGTGAAGCTCAATATACTCTAGAACCTCACCGTCTATGTTGTTTCAGGCTCTCTAGGTCGATTCAAATCTCATGCCAGCAACATAGTGTTTGATGTATTCATAGCTACTTGCCAAGATCCAGTCCAAAACATGGAGAGCTCTCAAATTGATGGAAGCCATTAATAACAATCACCGTACCTTCACTATATCCACCATCACTGAAGATACCATCATAGAGAACCATGGCAAGGTTGTCTAATTTTACATGTCATCACGTTCATGTATTTCAGGAGCACAGTGAAAACATTCTTCCAAGCAGTGAAGGTGACGTAGGATTGGCAGCATCATCGGGCCCGTCTGTTTTGGGACACAAGGTCGATGAGGAATGTGCTGCAGCAGATCCTCCAGAGATTTCAGACGCTCAGAACAACTGCAAGCGCTGCCGTGAGTGATTGAAAATATCTATTATATTCCTATCAGCCCGTCAACGTCTTTTCTATGCATTTTTAAAAACTGCTATTATCTTTGTTTTCCATCATAAAATTTGGATATTTTTTCCCTTGTATGTTTTCTGTGTTCAGAGATTTTATTTTTATTTTGGATAATTAATGAAACGTCGACGGTTTCTAACTCATACAAGATTTGTCAGTGGTGTATTTTTTTTGTTTACCTATTTCTGACATTTTTTTTGTCCACCATAAACTATTTTTAACAAAGTCGAGTAAAACTCTAAAAATAAATAATTTTGCAACCGTATAATTTTATAAATTTTTCTAGAGTTATTAATTTTTTTTAAAAAAATAGTTTATTACAATTCTATATTTTGAAATTAATTTAGGTAAAATAAGAAAATAATTTAATTTTTTGTTCGATAAATTGTTTATTTTTTTGAATTCAAATTTTATATTTTGTTACTTACATTATTTGTTTTATATACTAACATCTACCTAAGTAAATACTAAACAACTTTATAAACTTTATCTTTTGAACATGAAAGCGCTGATAAAGCTAATGGTCAATCAAATCATTACGAAAATAATGCATATGAATTCGCCGGTCATTCTTATATCAACTTAGTCAAACTATGTAACTTTCAAATGTTATGTTCATCACCATTATATACAACACGGAAAAACAAAAATGAAAAAAAATAAACGACAAAATCCCGTACACAAAACTACACAACGATCAATAAATTATCCGGCGAATATACCCCTGGTATAATTAGTGGCTGGGTCACATTTTTTTTTGTCACAGGCTGAGTCACGTCTAAGAAAATAATAAACTTTCTAAACAACTGTTAGTTAATTAAAATGTAATCAGATCCTGACATGATAACAAGCACCCAAACGAGTGTCAGAGTGGGCAACACGTGTCAACTTCCGAACAAATATAGGAACTTCCTCCACCAAACACAAATGAAATCATTAGGAATTTTCACTTATGTTTTCATTTTAAGAATTTTTACTTATGTTTTCAAGTGTGTATCTATATAGGAACTTCCTCTCTCTTTCTTAATTTTCTCTAATTTCTCTCTAGAACTGCAACTTTCCGACTAAACTTTGTGTCCGGTGGCTGACGGTAGCTTTGCTGTCGGTCACCCGTCACCACCAACTCTTGTTTTCGTTGTACATAATAGATCTATATGAATCGATCTTTTGTTATGGTAATAAAATTTCGATCATTTAATCGATTTTGGTTTCGGGTTAGCTGATTATCTCTTCGGGTTTGCCAATTTTGCTTCCGTTTTGACGAGTTTTGTCTCAGTCTCATCAAGTAGTTCTTCAAGTCTGTTTCTTTTATCTTGATGAGATTGAATTTTTCGCTTTTCACTCGGTCTTAATTAAATCATGTCGGTGATTTGAGTAGTCTCCTTCGTTTACTGTTCACTTTCATCCCTCTGTAAGACAATCAGTTTTCCTTGTCAATAAACCGGTTATGGCGTTGAGGATAACATCTCTGATTGGGAGTTGATGAGGTTTGATGGATTGCTTTACTCATCTGTGAAGTAAGATTAAGAAGAGTTGGTGTTCTATGGTCCAACAAATATTCGGTCTTCCGTTTTGGTTTATGTGTCCTTTGCGTTGGAATTCCGGTGAATTAAGGAAAGACTAATCAAGTAACCGAGGCTTAGTTGAAAGGCATCATGGTATAAGCGATTAGAACAGCGACAGAGAAGAAAAGAGACTTGGGGGTGGGTATGCTAGAGTCACGGTGGAGAAGTCATCTCGACGTTTGTGCCTGCCGGCTCATCGTAGAAGAATACATGTGGTTTACATGTTATACTTTGAAGTCTTCATAATCGACACGTGTTACATACCACTTCTAATTTTTAATATATATGTAATGTCTTTATCGTTAAAATCAATCGTTTGTACTTCTTTAAAAGGCTTTTGAGGCCAATGAAATGGATGAATGTCGATAAAGAAAAACTTAGGTTTTCATTAGTCTTATACTTCTTCTATATTTAAAATAATGATGTTTTGTATTTTTTTTTTTTATAAATATTGAGAAAATCTAAATATTTTATGTGTTTATTTATTTTTTAAAATTTTTTAAAATTTTATTTGTTTCTCAGTAAAATTATATTTTAATTTTATAGCAAAATGCACTAAATAAATCTAAAATATCAAAAGAAAAATGATAACTCATTTTTTTAAATACAGAAAAGTATTTGATTTGAAATGAAAATACGACAAATCAATAATAGTTGGTGCGCATACTTGTAAACATCTAAAACGCACACAAGTAGATCAAGATCAACAATGCTAAAAACAGATAAAGGTATATGAAAATAAACCAGAGCAACCTCGTTGGGGGTATCTTGCTCCTAGGTTCTTAAAATACTTGTATATGTATTTATATATTATATATGCATATGTAATTGTGGGGTTTTAAGCTTTACGGAAAACTCAACCGAAAATTTCTTAAGTATATACATACCCATACATGTATTCTAAGAACCTAGAAGCGAGATACCACCACTTAGGTTGCTCTTATTAGAATGATATACATTTTTAATTTATCATTAATATATACTTATATTCAATAAGCAAGTTGGAGGGAAAAATAGGTGCTCTCGGAGAAGAAACGCACCAAAATTTGTACAAAAGAAACAACTAATCGATAGACAATAATCATTACGAAATTTTGAAAATAATAGAAGCGAAAGAGAGAGAGTAAGGCAAAGACTGTCTGGCTCAAGTTACAAAAAAAAAAAAAAGACTGTCTGGCTCCACTTCGAGTTCATCAGTTCATACAGTAAGATTAAGTGCTAATCGAAGATCTGAAATAGTACTATTAGTTTACATATTATATGTTTATATATATGTACTGCATTTTTAATATTTTTTTTTTATAATCCAGGTAATTCGGACACTTCGAAGGGAACCCGACTAGCATCTAAGTATATCTATGCAGAAGGCATCCTGGAAGGCCATCTTTTTCACCCCATTTTAATCGACGGTGTTCAGCGGGATTCGAACCTGGATCCGTATTGGGGCCAAAGCTCCCTCGAAACCACTGGGCCGTCCTCGCTTGGCTGCGTATGGGCTGTCCTCGCTTGGCTGCGTATTTAATATTCTCTGAAGATATTTAGATGCTCTTCCTTTATGTTATCTGCTACTTAGAATCAACGTATAAAGCGACCGAGGTTAAGCGTTTAATATCATACTCTTAACAACGTACCGTACTTAGAAATTAAAATCATGAGTTAGGCCGTGTCTTAGTGTATATATATAATTACATATTTATAATATAATGAAACAATGAATGATCCCTATTTAATTCCGAAACATTACAACTTCTTTTTGTACCTACGCGTCATCAATAAGATGATTCTTAAAATCACTAGAAAAATAAGGTGGTCCATCTAATTATATAATAGGGATTTTTACTAAGCTAATCATAAATTCATTATTAATGTTTTTATTATTTCTTTAAATAAAATTTACGGAATTGCCTAATATAGTTAAAGTATATACAACAATTAATAATTTTGAATAATAAAGATTTGATAAAAATTAGTGTATCTTCTATCATATTTGTTTAATTTTAAACTATTAAAATAAATAAACAACCACATTAACCATATACTAAAAATATATATTTTTGTATATGTTATATTTAAATTTTTTTAAAAACGACTATAAATTACCAAAACTTTTAAAAGTCTCACATTCAAATTTACTGATCCATGGCTTAAAATTTTTGTTATGACAAAATACAAATGATTACAAAATCATATAAGTAAAAAGTCTAATTAAATTTAATTTTGAAGAAGAGATATATGTATATATATATATATATATCATTTTAAATTAAACTATATAACATATAAAATACATAAATATTTTAATTTCAAAATTTACTTTGAACAATTTTTTTTTATAAAAGTTTTTGAACAAACATTGACAACTTAACTTAATTTAAAAAAATATATAAATTACTAATATACTATTAATCCTACAATAAAATTTTTTTATCAGTACTTTAAAATTTTTGATATAAAAAATACAAACAATCAAATAAAACATATGAGTAGAAATTATCATTTAATAGATATTAATATTAAAAATATACTATGTATGTTAATATCATTTAAATTTAACTATATATCTTATCAAATAGAAAAAAAAATTATTGTTTGGATTAATAAAATTGATTTATATGTTCGCACCAATTTAATTATATATGTAATAGTTACTGACTTTTAATTATTCAATATATATTTATTATTTCATAATATGTAAAAACATATAATACATAAAATAATATATACATATATAATGTTCATCATCCACAAAGCGCTGATGTTAACCTAGCTAGTTCTTATTAATAAAGAAGGTGAATAATTTGTAGAAAGTCTTCTACATATGAATAAGAATATGCTATATGATAAAGTAATGGTTTTTGGTAAATGAAATAATAAAAATTCATATTGGTGAAAGAAAAAAGGGTTTCATATTGGTGGTATATCGTTTTGAGGATTCGGGTTAGGGTAACATTATATTATTTGGAAATACGAACGAGATAGTTGAAAGTGAAATAATACGGTCGCTTTCACTAAGATTTTCTTAACCGAAAAGAACATAATTTATAATTGATGGTATATTAGTGCCAATATTTTATTCACATGTTGAGCAAATGATTATATATTTTTAATAAAAATGGACTTTAGTCCTTGGACACTTGAAAGGGACGATATACATACTTAAGAGTGAAACAATAATTGTTTTTGTATCGTTGTATATGTTTTTTTCTTTTTGGTAGAATGTTAATATTTATAACAACACAACAACAAAGCTAACACATTACAACAACAAAACCTATGAGAACAACATCAAACCCAAGTCGAACAGCCACAAACTGCAAGAGCATGCGTGAAAAGATACGAATAGGATATGAGAGCCAAGACTAATGCAGGAAAACCCGCAGCTGAGGAAAACCCATACCTGAAACATTGTGGAGTTTATGGAGCTAAATGGAGCTTAAAGGGAGTAAAACCCGTAGCTGAACAAATCAAGAGGAAACATAGTGGACGTACAGAGGAAGTGCCGGTTGACATTCACCCTTGATGTCGATCGACACTCACGCGAAAAGGCTTTATCGGATCAAGATCAAGAATTGGGCCCATAAGTTTTCACAAAATTACAAGAATGCTTCTAACGAGTTTTGACCTAAAATAGATATGTTTATGCCAATGTTGAGGCAAGAAACACAGATTAGATTTTATTATCCTTAGAAACTTTTTAAGGTTTGGAGAGAAGGTCCAAGAACTCCTTCAGAGTATTGTATTAAAACTCTAGTTTTTCTATCTCTAATCTAATTATGCAATTCATTCGGTTTATCTTTATGTCTTGCTTGATTATATCTGAGTGGAATTCTTGTTAGACTTAGGGTTTAATATGATTATGAAGAATTATTGATTTAGAACTGCTAAGGTGATTAATTGAAATCCTTCGCAGAATTCGATCTTATTGTCTGCATTCTAGAGTAGCTAACTAGAATCTTGATCTTATGATTGACAATTGCGAGAGTACGTTCATACCTGAATATAATTCTGTTGAGCTAAGTAATTAGACACAGTGACACGCTGGTTTAATACTCGACTTAGTGAACTTATCGATCTGATCATTAACGCCAGTTTGGAAGGGTATCGATTCACACCCTATAGGTGTATCGATCGACACTCGTTCTGTATCGCATATGAAAGTATGGTACATATTCAAACATGTAAACTCACAGTGATATCTGGAGATATTATATTTGCATTCGAGTTCTAGGATTGATTGTCACATGTTCTTATCATTCATATCATAATTTAGATTACCTAAACCTAAAAGTCTAGCTTCTGTCTTATCTGTTTACAAACCACAACTATCTTATTTATTATTTACTCTTTGATATATTCTTGCCTAGCTTAATCTTACGTTTAATCTGATTTATTGTGTGCCCATGCTCCCTGTAGATTTGATCGCTAATTAGTACAACTGAACCTCTTATTTGAGAGAGTAAAGTTAGCTCTAGTGTAATTTGAGATACTATCAAAGGCCCATCTCGACTTAACTCAAACTCACACTTTCGCTTGAAGAACGAAAACAAACTTGATGACTGTATGCGAGACCGGAACAGCAACCAACACTTTGAATGGCGTAGGCCCTAACACCAGACGAACCCGCAAGAATACACCGGTGCTGGGAAGTAATGACCCCCCATGCACCAACTGCAACACTACCACCACTGGGAGACACCTTTGTCAGTGAACTCTGCGACACATTGAGCTCCGAGAACCAGAGAAACAAACCACTCTACGCTGCACAACAAACACTCCTCCGAACGCCTCACCACCACACCAGGAAGTAGATCAGAGATGGAGGAGGACACCCACTGGGTCACGCGCCGTCGTCTGGAAGGGTACACCGGACAATCAGTGCTTCGATATATATGTTTCTGATCGAAAACTATAGGTATAGCTCTCTTTATTATAACATCACCATTTCAATTGATTAAGAGGTTGTATTCAATCGAGAATTTAAAGTGGCTTGATTTTAATGAGTTTTTAGATAATTTTTATAAATTGAAGAATATAATTATTTAAAATTTTGTATTTAATTAAAAACTCCCTTTAAACATTCTAAAATCACTTAAATACTTTTAAAACTCTTTTTTTGCACAATTACTTTTAAAACTCATATCTTCAAATATTTTTAATAACAGTGAATTTCATAGGCCTTATGAAATGTCAAGTTCAATAGCAATGAATGAGTTTAAATAAGTTTTTTTCAACAAAATGTTATTATAATTCTAAGAAGATTCAAAACCCAAAAACCAATTCGGTGGAATTGAATCAACATTACCATAGCAGAAGACAAACTCCTAACACTGCGTGCAAGCATGTCATCCATTGTATTTTGCGCCTTTAGAATTTGTTGGATAGCAAAGTTCTGGAAATATTCCTTACATCGCGAGAATTCTTCCATGTGCGTAGTGAAGGCCGGAAATTCTATCGGTGTAGGCATCATCTTCACCAATTGTGAACAGTCTATTGCAAACATCACTTATGAAATATGTAAGGTCTTCATGCACTGTATTGCCCAAAACAAAGCTTCACATTATGCATGTAAATGTGATAGACTCTTACGGATATTCATGGCACCCATCATAGTTTCGTTAGTCATTCCTTTTCTGCAAAAACCAACCTTGTCCTGTAAAGATATCATGTCTTTTCTAGGCTCCATCTGTAAAGCACCAATTGATATCTTTGAAACTCAATATGTCAAAATGTGTATGTGATTCTTGCACATCTCTGGAATCCTTGATTTGTGCTTCACTCCACAAAGTCCCTTCAGTCTCTGCTACCCGCATGATTTCTTGAGGATTTCTAGTTTTATTTTTATAAATCTTATCATTTCGATTCTTCCAGAAATACCAAATTATGCATAATAAATAGCTTAAGTCAGGTTCTTTTGGAAGTCTCCAGAACAAATAGTCCATATTAGTGTAAACTGAAGGGCTAGGGAAAATCACCGGGTGAGATGGGATCTTTGGTAATGCCCAAGTTTGAATTGCTAGTGGGCATTCGAAAATAACATGATTAATCAATTCTTTCTCGGCTCCACAAATGATGCATTGAGTATCACATTTAATCCCACGAGACCGTAAATTATTTGTGACTGGTAAACACCCTGATATTACTTGCTAAACAAAATGTCTCAATTTTGGAAAGCATTGAAGCTTCCAAACGTGTTCCAAAAGAGGCTTTGTGTCTGGTCCAAAAAATTCTTGATGCAATCCCAAATCAGGGTGCAATTTTCTTAACGATAACCTGACTTGATCGTATACTGGCCTTGTTCTGTAAAATCCAACCTAGGGCTGGGCAAATAAACCGAACCCGAAAACCTGAACCGAACCCGATCCAACAAAAATGAATCCGAACCGATCCGAACCCGACATAAATACCGAATGGATCTTGTTTTATGGTATTTCGGGTTATGGGTATTATCCGAACCGAACCCGCACTTAAATGGATATCCGATGAAACCCGAAACATTCAAAATCTCAAAAAGAACTTGTACCAAACATGATCTCAATTCCAAATATGTATCAAAGTACACTAAGATATTATTGAACATCTAAAATAATTATCTATTACATGAAAGTTGATGGTTGAAGGTGGTGGTTGAAACTTAGTGGTTTGTTTCATTGAATAATGTTTCTTATTTCACGAGAACTAGGTTTTCGTTTTATGTTTTCATTTATTTGGTTTTCTTTCTAACAATAATAATGTTTACTTTTCGTTTGATTTTAAATGATCACGTTTGATGTTTCTTTCTTATTTTTGAATTGATTTTAAATATGTTTTGGTTACAAAATAGGTACAAATCAGGTACTTCAAACCCAAAGAACCGGTTTTACATATGTTTTGGTTACAAAATAGGTATAAATCAGATACTTTTTAAACCAAAGAATCGATTGGGACCCGAACCCGAAAGTACACCGGGTTGAATCGGTTCTTTGAAGATTTACTAATCCTGACCCGAACCCGATAGAACCCGAACCGGTCCGAACCGAACTATCATATAATCCGAATGGGGCTGATTTTGATAGACCCGAAAAACCAAGAACTAATTGGACAAAACCGAAACCCGATTGGGACTCCGAATGCCCATGCCTAATCCAACCATAATGAGTCTAGTATGGGTTTCCTACTAATCGCCATACCATAAATAATTTGCACATCATCTGGGTGTATATATGCTTTAAGCAGATCCAAATTCCATGAAAGATTCACTGGATTAATTATTTTCCACCTTAATTAATGGATTAGAGAACTGATTTTGATGTTTTGGTATTGCTGACCAAGGACGAGGAGTGGGGATCCAGAGATCATTCAATACAGAGATGTTTGATCATGTTCACACTTTTTTTAATTAGCCTTTGTTAAGTAGAGATCGAACATAGATAATACTTCTCTAGCCATACGATGGAGAGTATGAATTTATTGGATCCAAGGGATCTGATTTTCTATAAGATCTTCCTTAGAAAACTTTCGTAAGTAAATATTTCGGTTTATCTATTAGTCTCCATAGTTACTTTGCTAAAAGAGCAGTATTAGGTTTCTGAATCCTATTCCCCCCCCCCCCCCCCCCCACATTCTTCCTTTTCCCTACATATTGTATCCCATGAATAGCAATAAATACTTTTATGGTTTCCACAACTACCCCACCAGAAAGTTTACAATTGCACTTGTAAATTTTTCGAAATCATTTTTAGGAGTCGGAAACATGACATAACATGAATTGGCGTCACTGATGCCACTGATTTAATAATTACTTCCTTGCCCCTTTTGGTAAGAAAATAAATGGTCCAATAATTAACTTTGTTATTTATATCTATATTACTAAAACTGAAGTACATTTTGATACTGTTTGGAAACATGGATAGCAGTATAAATGAGAATTGTTTGGAAACATGAATATTAGTTTTTTTAGTACTTCATTTTATTTACACATTTAGCCATTGCATTTACACTAAATTAGGTACTTCCATTTTGTAATTTTTTTATTTACAGATTCTGCCAGTGCATTTAAAATCAATTTAAATTAACTAATTACAATTCCAAAACTTATCTAACAAAATCGATATTCATATATTAACCATTATTAATATTGTACGAATATTAACTCATTAAATCGCATGTATTAAAGGGAGATAACCTTTTTGTTATGGTCAATTTAGTTAATATTCGTACAATATTAATAATGGGTAATGCAAAAAAATTAAAATATTTAGTATGTTGTTTCATTTTAAAATAAATTAACAAAAAAATAGGTTAATATATGAATAGTATAATTACATCAAATTGCATCAAGTTATAAATTTTTAATATAATATTATGTACAAATAAAAAAATTATTATCAAACATCTATATTATAAAATAATATGTTTTACTCTATATGTAAATACATGAGAGTATATGTAAATACTCTGTATTATAAAATTATTACAAAACATAAAAAATACACATGAGATTTTTTTTTATAAAACCAGCGGTTTATGAGTTTACGTTGAACACAATTTAAGTCAAACATCCGCGCCCGTCAAGTTCTAGATTTCATTAAGAAAGCCAAAAACCTAGGCATGTGCATTCGGGGTCCCAATCGGGTCTTTTTTTTTGGGTTTATCAAAATCAGCCCCATTCGGGTTATATGAAAGTTCGGTTCGAGACCAGTTCATGTTCTATCGGGTTCGGGTCGGGGTTAGTAAATCTTCAAATAACCGGTATAACCCGTTGTACTTTCGGGTTCAGGTCCCAATCGGTTCTTCGGTCTAAAAGTACATGATTTGTACCTATTTTTTAACCAAAACATAAGTAAAATCGGTTCTTTAGATTTAAACTACCCGATTTGTAATTATTCTGTAACCAAAACATAAGTTAAATCGATTCAAAAATAAGAAATGAACATCAAACGCGATCATTCAAAATCAAACGAAAGATAAACATAGTTATTGATAGAAAAAAAACAAAATAAATGAAAGCATAAACTTAGACCTAATTCTCATGCAATGAGAAACATTATTCAATGAAAATAAAACCTTAATCTAAAAAAATTAAGCTTCAGCCACCACATTCAACCATCAACCTTCATGTAATAAATTATTATTTTAGATATTCAATAATATCTTAAAATAATTTGGATACATATTAGGAATTGAGATCGTGTTTGGTACAAGTTCCTTTTTAGAATTTTGAATGCTTCGGGTTCTATCGGATATCCATTTAGGTCCGGGTTCGGTTCGGATAATACCCACAACCCGAAATACCATAAAACAAGATCCATTCGATATTTATGTCGGATTTGGATTGGTTCGGATTCATTTTTATGGGATCGGGTTTGAGTTTTCGGGTTCGGTTTATTTGCCAAGTCCTACATAAACATGTGTCTTCAAACCACCAAGTTTTTAAAATTCATGTTTGAATAACCGTGGATTTGTCATTAATCAACTCAAACTCTCAATTGAATACATCTTTTCTTTTCTACGTATCTAATCTATTAAAACTGAAGCACAATTAATACTTAACCCTTACCTTTTTTCTAATATTTACTATGTAATGCCATTGGGTTTAAACTTTAAATACTATCGTTTATAACTTTGCTAATGATGCCTAATAAATTTACGTGTACTTAAACTTAAATAACAAAACTGAGTGAACCTAAAATCACACGATTTGTTAACAATAATGCTTCAGTTTAATTGGGTCTGCATAAATAAAAACAAAGGTTCATTGGTTAAATAATTAAAAAAAAAATTAATTGTGTTCATTAAATTTTAATTAGTTAAAAATTATATAAAGTAGTTAATCATAAAAATAATACACTTATACTCATTTAATATGCCTTATATATGAGAAAACTATAGAACATATATCTTTTGAAAAGGAAGGGGTATTCAAGTTTAAATATATTTTTTGTTTGTTTTAGTTTTAGTTTAAATTATGTATTCAAGAGACCATCTAAAAAATAAATTTAATTTGATGTTTATGAGTATTTATATTCTGCAGTATGATTTATTATTATTTGAATTAGCTGTACTTATTGTTGTTTTTATATAAACAAAATATATTAAATAAAAAAAATATTAATTCTCTTATCGGTGTAAAAAAAATTAAAAATCAATTATTTTAAAACGGAAGAAATATTACCGAACCATTTGAACATTGAATTGAATAGATTATAGGGGCAATTTGCTGAATATTCATAAGAGGTATAGAAATGAAGAATATACTCATTCTACAGTGTCATCCTTTCGATGTGACAAGTTATGTCCGAAAGTGATGATTTTCTCCCTTAAAACACGTGCGCGTGGGAAAGAAAAGGAAGGCAGTAGACTATACTATATTCAATGTAGTATGGTTACATTATCAAACACACAAATGACCTATAGTTACAATATGTTTATACTCTCCTATGTGTTGTTCCATAAGCTCCAAGTGTTGTACCGTAGTTTTTGTGGGAAAGGAAAGCGGATCCAAAATGAAAGCAGATGAAGAAAAACGCTTTATGAGACCTGAAAATTAATAAATTGTTGCAAAGTGCATTTGTAAGCTATTTTATATTACAAACGTTATAGTATTGTAGTTGTTATAAGCCATGTAAATCATAAGGTGTAGGAGAACATACGATTTGCGGAGGAGTTGGTGTCACTGTCGTCGAAGTTGTCCATCTTTTCCAATTATGAAACTTAATTATAGCATATCATATACTATACCACATTGTATATTTAAATGATATAGTCTTTGTTTTACTGGTTAAGAGTGTTTAACACCTTCTTAGCCATTTTCAATTTCCAGTAATATAGTATTTGGTATGTAATTACTTGTAATTGCTTAGTCTTAATCAATAAATAAAAACTAACTAATTCATAAAATGATGCATAAACAAAATACAGTGAAACCTCTATAAATTAATAATGTTGGGACTACACCAAAACTGTAATTTTTTTTATTAATTTATAGATATATTAATTTATCGATATACTAATTGAACCAAAAATTCAATTTGGGACTATAAAATTATATTATTTAATAGAAATTTTTAGTGTATATTAATTTATAGAGTACACTACAAGAAAACGTCTCCATAACAACGAATATTTACGACGAAAATATTTCCTCGTAAATTTACATGGTGTTTACAACGCAGTTACGAGGAGACCAAATTTCGTCGTAAACTCCATGTAAATTTACGAGCAAATATTTTTGTCGTAAAGTCCATGTAAGTTTACGACGAAAGTACGTAGAATGAGAAATACGTCGTAATCGTTAAATCGAAATTACAACGAAACATGCTACCGTTATATTTAGGTGAAAACGTGTGTTCAATGTGCTTTAACTTACCTAATTTCGTCGTAAAGTCGTTGTAAATATTATGTTAAAACCATGTAAAATCCATGTAAAACATTCCTTGTAAAATCGTTGTTATATTTCAACTACCAAACTCGAAAATTTCTCTATATATATGTCATTTCCCACAACTCTCTTCCTCACAACACACAAAGGGAAAAAAAAATCAGAAAAAAAAATTTCAAAAAAATCTAAGAAAAAAATGGCCAGCGGCGGTAGTATTTACGAGTTACGGAGTTGGATGTATTTGCACAAAGATTCCCACAGGAGGGTGACGAACGCATTTCTGAGCGGGCTAGAGACATTCATGCACCAGGCGGACTGTACACCGATCACGCAAGAAAGCGGTAAGATGTTGTCCTTGTCGGAAATGCAAGAATTCAAAATTTGCACGTAGTGAAACTGTACGGAAGCATTTAGTAAACAGAGGATTTACACCACAGTACTACATTTGGTATCAATATGGAGAGGGTTATGGGGGAAATGAAGCTAGTAGTAGTAATAATAATTTTGAGGATGCTCATCATAGTGAAGAACCGAATCATTTGCATAATGAATATAATTATCATCAAGAGGAGCAGATGGTAGATCATGAGAGGGTTCAAGATATGATTAGTGATGCATTTTTAGAAACAACTACAACAATAGCTGATGGAACTGGAAATGTAGAAGAACCTAATTTGGATGCAAAATGGTTTTATGAAATGCTAGATGCTGCAATCAACCAATCTACACTGGTTGTAGAGAAGGTCTCTCTAAATTGTCTCTAGCAGCTAGGATGATGAATATTAAAATGGATCATAATTTACCTGAGAATTGCATGGATGCATGGGCGGAGTTGTTTAAGGAGTATTTGCCAGAAGACAACGTGTCTGCTGAATCTTATTATGAGATTCAGAAATTGGTTTATAGTCTTGGGTTGCCTTCGGAGATGATTGATGTTTGCATCGACAACTGCATGATCTACTGGAAAGAAGATGACAAGTTAGAAGAGTGTCGATTCTGCAAAAAACCACGATTCAAACCGCTAGGCCGTGGGAGGAATAGGGTACCGTACCAAAGGATGTGGTACCTACCAATTACAGACAGATTGAAAAGATTATATCAATCTGAGAGGACTGCTGCGTCGATGAGGTGGCATGCGGAACATGTCCAGAGAGATGGTGAGGTTGCACATCCATCAGACGCAAGTGCGTGGAATCATTTCAACAAGGTACACGCAAATTTTGCTACAAATATTCGGAATATCTATCTTGGGTTATGCACCGATGGATTTAGTCCATTTGGAATGTCTGGTAGACAATATTCTTTGTGGCCAGTCATTCTTACGCCGTACAATTTACCGCCGGATATGTGCATGAAACAAGAATTTCTATTTTTGACCATATTAATCTCTGGGCCGAAGCATCCAAAACGGTCTCTTGATGTTTTTCTTCAACCGTTGATAGAAGAGCTAAAGCAATTGTGGTCAGAAGGGGTGAGGACGTACGATTGTTCCTTGAAAAACAATTTTACGATGCGAGCAGTTCTGCTGTGGACGATAAGTGATTTCCCTGCTTATGAGATGTTGTCTGACTGGACAACACATGGAAGATTATCTTGTCCATATTGTCTTGGATCGACGGATGCTTTTCAACTGAAGAATGGTAGGAAGAGTTGTTGGTTTGATTGTCATCGTCGCTTTCTTCCACTTGCCCATCCGTACAGAAGAAATAAGACATTGTTTCGGCACAAAAAAATTGTCAGAGACAGTCCTCCTCCATATCTCACCGGCCAGCAGATCGAAGCAGACATTGATTATTACGGAGCTTGGGAAACACTTAAGGTTGGAGGAAATTGGTATGTTCCTGGAAATATGCCTGATGGGTATGGTGTCTCTCACAATTGGCATAAGAAGAGTATATTTTGGGAGCTACCCTATTGGAAAGATCTTCTCTTACGCCACAATCTGGATGTCATGCATATTGAGAAGAACTTTTTTGAGAACATCATGAATACATTACTTAACGTCCCTGGGAAGACAAAAGATAACAAAAAGTCAAGGATGGACTTACCTGATATTTGCTCAAGAAGTGAGTTACATATCAAGAGCAACGGAAACGTTCCTGTTCCCATCTTCCGGTTGTCATCAGAAGCCAAAACAACCTTGTTTGACTGGGTTGTATCAGAAGTTAAGTTTCCTGATGGTTATGTTTCAAATTTGTCAAGATGTGTTGAACGAGGTCAAAAGTTCTCCGGAATGAAGAGTCATGATTGTCATGTGTTTATGCAACGACTACTTCCATTTGCTTTTGCCGAGCTCCTTCCAGCAAATGTCCATGAAGCACTTGCAGGTAATTATAATTTTATAATATATATACATATGTTATGAAATGTTATTAATTTGATTACTTTTGCAATATACAGCCATCAGAGCATTTTTCAGAGATCTTAGCACACGTACGTTAAAGGAAGAAGTCATCGAACAACTTCATCAGAACATTCCGATCATATTGTGCAACCTGGAGAAGATATTTCCTCCTTCATTTTTTGACGTCATGGAGCATCTAGTTGTCCACCTACCGTATGAAGCATTGCTTCGTGGACTTGTTCACAATGGATGGATGTATCCGTATGAGCGACATATGAAACATTTGAAGGGGAAAACAAGAAATCTTGCAAAGGTGGAAGGTTCAATAGTTGCGGGGAGTTTGACAGCCGAAACATCTAACTTCACATCATACTACTTTGCTCCAACTGTTCGTACGAGAAAAAGAGTTCCTAGAAGATATGATGATGGTGGAGTACCAACATCATATCCAATTGATGGTGTTCCTGACATTTTCTGCGAAATTGCACGGTTTGGTGGTCATGTGAAGAGGATAAACATAGTGCCCACACTTATATTCTGCTCAACTGCGAGGATGCAGTGACCCGTTACTTTGAAAGGTAAATATTTTTGTGAATGTTAATTATATGAATTGAAGTTAATTATGTATGACTTGATTATTTGTTTAATTTGCAGCATGTTTGTATCTCAAGTTGAAGAATCAATACCAGGAATATCTGCAACTGATGTGGACACACGTAAAGATAAGCACTTTGTCAAGTGGTTAAAATCACATGTACGTAATATATCTCATACATTAATTAATTAAGTAAGTGTTTTGATACTTCAATATTAATTAAGAATATCTGCTTTTTGCAGGTTGATTATGACGGTCCTTATTATCCCGTATGGTTTCACGAATTGGTTCAAGGTCCAGTTGCAAAGGTCACCACATCACCTATGTATTTCACACGAGGATTTACCTTTCACACATACGAGTATGGGAGACATCGGGCAACGAGTAACTACGGAATATGTGTGAAAGGTGAAACAGACTTTTACGGGATCTTGCAGGAGATTATTGAAGTGGAATTTCCGGGGTTATTGAAGCTAAAATGCGTCCTCTTCAAATGTGAATGGTTCGATCCTGTTGTGAACCGAGGGATTCGGTATACCAAATTTGGTGTTGTGGATGTCAATTTTGGGAGAAGATACAACAAATTTGAGCATTTCATTTTAGCTTCACAAGCCGAGCACGTTAGCTTCCTTCCTTATCCTCGGCTTCGAACTTCCGGGATAAACTGGTTAGTTGCTATCAAAATTACACCTCGTGGACGCATTGTCACTGGAGAAGAACCGCCCTTGCAAGAAGAAGACGCTATCATTGAAGTTGAGGTACCAGAACAACCAACTGATGAAATCCTTTTGATCGACCCGCAAAACTTTCAATATGAAGATATTCCCGAAGATGCGACAGATGAAGCACGTGAAGACGAGTTCGAGAGAAGCGACGATGATGATTGTAATGATAGTGATGAGAACGAAAACGATTTAGAGTGATGTAATATTGATGAGAACGAAAACAATTTAGAGTGATGTAATATATGTAACAAATGTTGTATTTCTCTATTGTAACGTATGTTTAAAGAAATATTGTTTTTTTACCATCTTAATGTATGTGTAACAAATGTTGTTTTATATAATATGTATTTCTTTAGTTTTTAAAAATTTATTTGGAGTTTTAGGGTTTTAGAGTTTAAGTTGGAGAAAGAGCAAGAAGTAGTAGAGAAGAAGATATGATGTTAGATGATATGTGACTTTGGGGTTTAGGGATTTCATTCTCGGTGTTCAGGGTTAAGCGTTGTAAAATCGTTGTAAAAATAACATGGGCATGGTAACTTCGTCGTAAATGGTTAAATCGATTCCACGTAATTTCGTCGTAAATGGAAAAAGACGGGCCTGATAACTTCGTCGAAAACGGAAAAGCCTGGTAAATCGATTCGACGTAATTTCATCGTAAATGGAAAAAGACGGGCCTGGTAACTTCGTCGTAAATAAAAAAAGACGGGCCTGGTAACTTCGTCGTAAATGAAAAAACGCGGGCCTGGTAACTTCGTCGTAATATTACGTCGCGTTTACGATGAAACGTTTTCTATATATTGAGACGCCGAGAGCGAGCCTGCATCGTTCATTCCTCCCAAATTCTTTTGCTCTCCCTCTATGGTACACTCTCTTTCCTCTTCTATTTTTTTAAAGTTAGTTTAGGTGATTAATTAGTTTGGTAATTAGTTTAGGTGATTAATTAGGTAATTAGTTTAGGTGATTAGTTAGGTGACGGAATACTATAGTTTAGGTGATTAGTTAGGTAACGGAATAATTTTTTAATTATGTCGTAATTGATTAAATTTATTTTAATTTTTTTTAGATGGCTCCTAGGAGGAAACCAGCAGCACCTACTTATGCCCACTTGTTTGGCGATGGTTCCGGTATATCTTCTTCCGGTCCATCATCTTCTGATGCACTTCCAGACTCTCAGACTTCTCAGAGAGTTTCTTCGAGTCCTCCTCTTCCACCGCAAATGCCTCCACCTCCTCCTCCAGCGGCTGCACCTCAGCCTGTCCCAGAATGTGCAGTTCATCCGGATTTGCGTGTGCCTTCATATGCTCTATTCGCGAGATATACGGTGGAGGATTTGCTTGCCCAGCCTGGACGGGAAGGTTTGGATGTTCTAGACCCCGATAGACCCCGAGGAACTTATTGGCAAGTTATTAATTTTTATTACATTAAAATTTAAATTATTTTTATTTTCTAACGGTTAAATTGTTTTTTTCAGGTTTGGGGCTAACAACCGTGTTAGCCGGAGCGTTTCGGCGACGATTAATGGTTACTACGACGGGGCATATCCGAACTGGAGCAAGACACCAAATCACGTTAAGATCACTTGGTTTAAATGTTTTGTGGTAATATTTTTAAATTTAATTAAATTTTCACTTTTAAATATATATATATATATATATATATATAATTTTTAATATTTATTATTAATTGTAATTTTTTCAAAAATTTGTGTTTCAGCAAAAGTGGCATTGGTCTTTGGGAATCACCGAGAGGGTGAAGGCGGAATTCGTTGCAAAGGCAAAGATCCGCCTCTGCAACACAGTCTCCGATTGGAAGGACAAGTGGGAGATCTACGGGTATGAGGGAAAGCCCACTGAGCTCACGAAGGATGTGTGGGATGGCCTCATCGCCTATTGGGAGCACCCCTCTTCGATCAAAAAGGCCAATTCGTGCTCGGCTTCTCGAAGGACGAAGGATAAAGATTGTCATTTGCCCATGCTTCACAGAACCGGACAAAAACCTCATGCAGGAGTCCGTCTAGGAGCTGTAAATTTTGTTTTTAATATTTATTTTAAAATTTTCAATTAATTTAAATTTTAATATTTAATTTAATTTTTTTTTTTTGTAGTTAGAGAGGACGGGAGTCTTACCATCTCTGTCTGAGCTATTCAAGATGACTCACGCCACATCAGACGGAGTTTTTGTGGATCCTGCATCTGAGAAACTCTTCCATGCAGTGGCTACTCGGATTGAAGAACGGGAGACGCAACTAACCCAGCAGTCTCCCGATGGATTACCCGTCACATTGACCACCGAAGAGACCGACAAAATCTTCGAAGAGGTACAACTTAAAATTTTTGTTTACATTATTTTTAATATTTTAACATAATTAACTATATTAATATATGTTTTAATTTTATAGGTGACTCCTAAAAAGAAGGGACGGACAGTCACTTCGAGACGGGATGAAGAGACTTCTCAGATGAAAGCTCGAATGGATAGCCAGTAGGTTTGTTTAGACTCTCTTGAGGATCTGCTAGACGTGATGGCGGTGGGAAACCCGACTATACAGAGAATGTTGAGTGAGAGACGAGCCACTCTTGGATTGCCAGTACGAGATCCCGAAGAGTCCGATCCAAACCGTCAACAGCCGAGCAACCCCACCAACTACTTCGAGGATATGTAGTTTTTTTTATATTTCTGTTTGTATTATGAATTTAAATATTATTGTATGACTTTTAAATGCCTTTTTAAAATATGTTTTTCAATTTCATATTTCGTTTTAAAATTTAAAATATTTTAAATTCCGAATATTAAATATAAATTAAAATTTATTATATACTAATTAATAATAATATAATAAGAATCGATGTAAACTCCTCGTAAACATTACATGGAGTTTACATCGAATGTTTACGAGTGATTAACATCGAAAGATTTACGAGGGTTTTACATCAAAATGTTTACGAGTGATTTACAACGAAAGTATTTACGTGTGCTTTACATCGAAATCATTACGTGTGCTTTACCACGAAATCTTACGTGTCGTTTACGATGAATTCTTTCCCTGCGCTTTACGAGGAATATATTTCGTCGTAAACGTAACGAGTCGTTTACGACGAAACCTCCGTTACGACGGACGTTTAACAACGAAATGTCTTTCGAGGTTAATTCGTCGTAACACCCCGTTTACGACGAATTTACAATGAATACTGCCCTCGTAAAATGTATGTTTTCTTGTAGTGGTATTAATTTGAAGAGGTTATACTGTATAATAATAATACGTATTTCTTACCGTAAAGCCATATTTCTATTCTATGTTCACTAAATAGAATAGCACTAAACAGATTTACAGATAAAGAAGAATAACAAGGCGAAAAAGGAGAAATGATTAGTAGAGAAGATAAACTAGTTTAGTTTCCAGAGTTGATGAGATGAAGAAACCACTGCATAAGATGGAAGAGAAAATAAGACGGTGGGAAACAATTAAAGAGATCACCAGTGATGACGGTGGTGGAAGACAAAAACGATGCAGAAGGTGGCGCCAATGGTGGAAACGATGATGGTGGTGAATAGGGCTGGGCATCATTACTCGATACTCGCCTTATACTCGTGACTTGACCCGTATTCGCCTTGAAAAGCCGAGTACTTGCCGTTAGCAAAGCAAGTAATAAGTCAAAAAAATTTACTACTTGCAAAGACAAGGAAAATATCAAGTATCATTTTATTTTTTGGTACTTGCCTCGTTACTTGTTACTCGTTCTATAAAATACTTGTTACTTGCTAAATAATACTTGTTACTTGCAAAAAAAATTTGGAACATCGAAATAAAATGGAGGAACATTGAGTTTCATATGGTTTTATTTTCATTTTTGTCTATTTATTTGAAAATTTATGTGAATTTTGGATGTTAAAAATCTAGAATATGTGTTTTTTATGTAATCAAGAGACAATTACTTGGTTTAGCAAGTAACAAGGCAATGCAAATTACTTGCAAGTATCAATTTTTTTTTTCCAAGTACTTGATAAAACAAGTACTTGTTTCAAGCAAGTCAAGTATCAAGTTGTAAAAAAAAATTACTCGGACAAGGCAAGTCAAGTAGCAAGTAACCAAGAATCGGCAAGTACTTGCCTCGTGCCCACCCCTAGTGGTGAAGAATAAAATAAACGGCATATGCGATGGTGGAAGAGAAAACAATGGAGACACTATGGTGGAAGCGGTAATAGAGGCCAAAATGAAACAATCGATGACAACGATGGTGGTAGTGGTAAAAATAGAAGTGACTGCGGCGGGAGAAAAACAAAATGATCGGAGATGGAAGAGATGAAATTATAAATAGAGAGAAGAAGAAAATGTATGGCGCGTGTGATACCAAGGGTAAAAAAGCTATTAATACATAATATACACAAAATATCATAGCCAAGGATTTGTTATGTGTAGAAACTTAATTTCTCATATACAATAGACATGTGGCCTAATTTCTCTAGATTATGTGCACGCCTAAAATTGTGTGTGCTATACGCTTTGCATAGTAAGCTACCTTAGTTGCTTTCATATTTGACGACGAGAAAATATAACAATTCCATCATTTTCTAATATTAAAATAAACTTTGAAAAAAATTAATTGTGTTTATTAAATTTTAATTAGTTAAAATTTGTAAGAAATAGTTAATCATATAAAATAATGCAGTTATAAATATTTTATATATGATGGATAGTTCCAATGAAATCGAGTGCTTACTACTATTTATTATTGAATTAACCGATAAATTTATTATGAAAGATTTTTTCTGTATTCTAAAAATTTCATTCGAGGTCCCCTTAATTTTATTTAGTATTTACAAGTGTGCCATTGCTATTTAATTTTAATAACAAAAGTTATTCTAATTATTTGAACACCCAAACGAATATTCCCTATGCTTAATTTTGTGGATACGCTTAATTTTGTGGATACAGCGAGTAGACCAATTTGGAAAGAAAAATTACAGCGAACATATTCTAATTTCTTAAGCAAATAATTTCTATAGGTAAAAAAAAGAGCTCGATGCTACTTATTGAACAATGTTTATTTATTATTTTAACGTCTACTAAAAAACATCGTAGGTACGTAGTTCATTGCTTTATGTATCACTTTTCTTTTTCTTCATGTTACTATATATACCACAATCAAATTAAATTTCCGCCAGTAGCACCTCTTAAACCTTAATATTATATTCAAAATTTAAATATACAGCAGATCTTAACGTCAAAGTCCACATCTATTCACTATTTTCATTTGCTATGCAGATTAAGTGGAATACTAGGACTGTTACAATTGTTCCATTTACGAGAATATATATGAATACAAATTTCTACACTATCGTTAATTTTTAAATAAACTCATACTCATGTATTTGTATGTTGATAGGTTCAAAGTAAAACAATAGCAATTATGTTTTTTAAAATTTTTAATGCAAAATTAAGTTTTTTTTTATAAATTCTAAAATTGTATCCACAGTTTAGTTACTTCTTCCTAAAACTTAAAATAAAATATTTTTAAAAGATTTAATTTGAAATTTAGAGATTTGTTTTTAAAATTGAATCCTATTATTTTGATTAAAAACATAGTTTGGATATTAAAATGAGTATAATTTTAAAATAAGTGTATTAAAATGAGTAAAACTATTAGTTTGGTATTAAACTGGGTAACAAAAAAAATTTTGGTATTAAAAATCGTAATGAAATTTATTTGGATTATTTTTATGAAAATTTTTCTTTTACAATATTATAACCATTTACAATTCAAAATTTTATTTTACAATATTATAACCACTTACAATAACTCCATTTCAAATCAATTATACATATTGTTAGTCTTCGAATTTAATAAACCATTTTTTCGAAACTCAATCATTTCTATTTTATAAAATTAAGAATCAATATAACAACTAAAAATTAACAAAATAAATCTTACGTTTTAGAAGCGTGGATCAAAATCTAGTTATGTGTTATACGATTTATATAGTAAGCTAGCTTAGGTTTTTTCTTTTCTTTTTTTTTTTTGTTAAAAATCTAGCGTAGTTGCTTTCATATTCGACAACGAGAAAATATGACAATTCCAGCATCTTTTAATTAAAGTGTGTCTATATTCGGATTCTTGTTGCATTCATGCAAAGTTATAAGCAAGTGGGTTACTTATAGAATGAGATTCATTACAAATAATAGAATTTGAATTTATATCCGAGAACTTTCCACATGAGGACATTAAGATGAGGAGAATCGTATTCTAACTATCATTTTATATCATAAGTAAATATCCTTTTTCCAATTATCTTAATTCTAAATCTTTATATCATGATTTAATGTAATACTAGATTATGACCCGTGCGCTCGCACGAGTGTTTTTCTAACTTTCACATCGTTCAATTTTTTTTCAGAAATAATTGATAGTATATATTTTACCACATACCAATATTTCATAGATGTTTAATATAATTTTATAGTTTATATGCATCAATTTTATTAATTATTTTTAATTGTCATTTTTTTAGTTGTTTATATATATCTATATGTCGATTTTGAAACAAATAAGTACTCTCTGCAATATGTTAGAATTTAAATTATATTAGATAAAATAGGTTAATTTCTTTACTAATTTTAATTATATATACGTATTCTTGGGTTTTATATTGATCCATTGTGTAAACCCACTTAATCATACAAGTAATATAAATGGGTAATTATGATATAATAATAGCAAACATGGGCCCTAATATTAAAAAAAAAAAATCGTTTTAAGCCCAACTTGATAAGCAAACAGATTTTGTTTTTTTCCTGGAAAAAGGATGTGGTTAGAACTATAGCCAAGCCATGAGCAGAGTAAGTGATTCCATTCATAATTTGTTTCTTTTTTCATGTGAACATCATATGGGTTAATTGCAGAATAAATCATATGAATTATCTTTTCATAAATTATTGTACATCTGCTCTCGTTGATCTTTATACTAAAGTAAATAATAATATTGTTTACTTTGGTTTGCATGTTATTGGACATTCGGAGAGCCAAGTGCGTTCCACCTAGTCACAAATGGAGACAACAAAACTTTACAAATAAGAAATCACAAATGGTTAGTTCAACTTCAGAAAGATACCCATCGATCACCTTTGCAACCGCTGTCATTGTGTTATTGACTGCGGTGATCCGATTATATTCCCATCATCTACTGAAGAGCAGGGAGAGCCAACGTTCAACATGCATAATCTAATCCGTACTAAGAAAATGATGGTTTGTTTTAATATGGTTAGGGCAGTGGCATTAAGTCGTAATTATTTAGAAAAACTTAGGTTCAATTCAAATTTGTACTTCTATTTTAATAGTTTAAGATGACTGGTTTTTGTTTGTTTTTTTATCAAAATATGACCGTTTTTCATAATTGAATATTCTTAAGGAATAATAAAAAAAAGAAGAATTAGAGGCCAGGGCCAGCTATTTCCTGCGACAAATAGAGGAGCTGTACTTCCGGCAAAAATCAAGAATTAATTGGCTAAAGGAGGGAGATTTCAATACTACCTTCTTCCATAGGATGTGTCAAGTCAGGGCCAGCTATAATGCTATCAGATCCTTTTTATCAAGCGCTGGTGTTCTTGTCATAGACCCCATTGAGATGAGTATGCTGGCAGTTTCTCATTTCCAGTCTGTCTTAGGACCGCAACAGTACACCCCACCACCTATCCGATCGTCCCCATTCTGGTTCTCCCAGCTCCTATCATTCCAGTGCACTGACTCTCACTATCAGCAGATGCTACTCATGCCTACTCTGGAGGAAATTCAGTCTCTCTTCTTCAAACTCAACCCGAACAAAGCTCCAGGGCCAGATGGTCTAACCTCCGCGTTTTTCAAATCTGCTTGGGATGTACTGGGAGAGGAGGTCACCAGATCAATCCAACACTTTTTCAACTCGAGTTTTCTCCCGGCAACGGCTAATGCAACCATCCTGACCCTTGTTCCCAAATTCCCTGGAGCTTCAAAGATCTCTGACTTTAGACCGATCTCATGCCTAAACACAATATACAAAGTCATCTCCCGCCTTTTGGTAACTAGACTGAAGCCTATCCTACCTCAGCTGATCCTCCCGTGCCAGACTGCCTTTGTCAAGGACCGCCTCCTACTTGAAAATACTATCTTAGCAAGTGAACTGATTCATGGCTATCACAAGAACAAAGGAGCAAAAAGAATCACAATAAAGGTAGATATAGCCAAGGCGTTCGACACCATCTCATGGGAATTCCTATTCTCCTGTTTGGAAGGACTGCGCCTGCCAATGCCGCTCCTTTCTCTCCTCCGAGCTTGCATCTGCACAACAAGTTTTATGGTGGGTTACAATGGCACTGTTAATGGTTATTTCAAAGGAAAAAGAGGACTGAGGCAAGGTGATCCACTATCACCCTACCTCTTTGTTATTGCTATGAACTGTCTCTCCCACATGATCAACAAGGCTGCAGCTGAAGAGAGGATAAAATACCATCATAACTGTAGGGAGATGAGACTCACACACCTTTCCTTTGCTGATGACTTATTGATCTTCATTGATGGCTCCATTGAATCGGTCCAATGCGTCCTCCAAGTCCTTCACGAGTTTGAGCTGAGATCGGGCTTAGCAGTCAGCTTCCAAAAAACTAGTTTTTTCGCTTCAGGACTATCGCCACAGGAGATAGAGACTATCCAAGCATCAACAGGAATGATTAATGGGACGCTGCCTGTCCGCTACCTAGGTGTACCACTAAACTCGCGGAAGCTGAACCTTGTCAACTGTGAGCCTTTGATACACCAGATCAAGTCTAGATTCTCCAACTGGTCAGTCAAATCACTCTCATTCTCTGGACGACTCCTCCTCATCAAAACGGTGATTTCTGGTATTACTAACTTCTGGTGCTCCTCCTTTATCCTACCAAAGCGTGTATTGCGCGAATCAATTCTCTGTGCAGTGTGTTTCTTTGGAAAGGAGACATAGAAAGCCATAACTCAGCGAGAGTGGCATGGGAGAAAGTGGTGCTTACCAAAGAACAAGGCGGACTGGGAGTGAAAGACATATACTACTGGAACAAGGCCTGCTGCATCAAGCTAATTTGGATGTTGTTCTTCAGGGCAGGTTCGATATGGGTTGCTTGGTTCATAAAGGTTGTGCTAAAGGGATCCATCCACAACTACTGGACAACAAAACCGAGCCAGTCCTTCTCCTGGCTAGCAAATAAACTACTCAAACTAAAGGATGAAGTGTATCCTCTCATAAAGCTCCGACTAGAAGATGGAAACTCGGCTCGCTTCTGGCACGACAACTGGTCACCGCTAGGTCGCTTAGCAACTGTTTTAAATGTATCAGTTTCAAGACTAGGGATCCCTCTACACTCAACTGTTGCAGCACTACATAGGAACGGAGTTTGGAGACTTCCACCTGCAAGAACAGACGCGCTTCTCCAATTCCATGCTCACCTAACAACAGTGGAGCTATCAGAGCATGAGGACTACTATGAATGGGAAATGGAGGGGAAAACCATTGGGAAATACAAGACTGGTGATGTTTACTCTTACCTAAAAGGTCCGCATGATGAAGTCAACTGGGCATCCATTGTATGGTCTCCTCATGGCGTTCCACGACACAACTTTCTTGTATGGCTTGCAACCCTAGACAGATGCCCGACAAAGGATAGAATGATCAGCTGGGGATTACAAGTCTCCCCTCTCTGTCCTCTATGCAATGCAGCGGGAGAGTCGAGAGATCATCTGTTCCAGGAATGTTCATTTAGCTTTGATCTCTGGTCCCTGTGTGCCCCAAGATGTGGAATCACTCCGATTAGGCAGTGGGATAGAACTCTAACTCAGATGCGGAACTTGCGAAGGAACAAAGCTCAAAGACCGCTGCGTACTCTTACCTTACTGGTGTGGCAAGCGGTGATTTACTGGATATGGGCAGAGAGAAACGCCCGCCTGCACTCAAACAACTTCAAATCAGCGGACTCCCTCTTCTCCACCATTGATCGGCAGATAAGGAATAAAATCCAAACTCTTCGGGAGTCAAATCCCTCTCTTTGCTCAGCCATCTCACAGCTATGGTTCACACATGCTTGACTCCCTCTTCCACCGACTATGATCGCGACTCTCCTCCTCCATCGTCAACTACAAAGCTCCAAGGGACAAAAAACTGTTGGTTTCATTTGGGTTACTAAATATGAGATTCTGTTTAACTGGATTGGGCCTATAACTAAAGCTGTTAAAGCTTGTAAAACATTTTAATTTCTTTTGCTATTTAATTTGAAAGCCAAGTTACAAAAAAAAAAAAAAAAAAAAACAAAAAAAAGAAGAAAAAAAGGAAAACATATTCTCAGTGCTCGTAGACGCGACGCAATCTTTAGACAAGTAACAATGATAAAAATGTGTTTTCAATAAGTTTATTCTGTACAAAGCTTTGACCCTAGGATATGAAAATGACTACAACCTTAGCTCGCGAGACAATAATTGCATAAACATATGCAAAAGTGATGCTATAAACTTTTAATTGTGAACAAAACGAAGTGAAAGTTTTTTCGTCTAGCGATTAACATATATTTTAGTTAATGTTTTACGTGAATTTATTTACGGTTCGATTCAAATTCCAAACAATCTGAATTTTGTAAACTAGTAGAAATAGCTTTAGAAAATTTTCAAAATTAATCTTCAACACGAGATAAATAAAATGTTCATTGTCATAAATAGAGATAAATTCTGATCGTCGTAATTTTTTATAGCAGATATAATTATTTGTTAAGGCATTTCGTATACATATATACTTAAAAATTATAATAAAAATATTTTAAACAAAAGTTAAAAAGTTAAAGCAAAAGTTTCATAATTTTTCCTCTGAAATTAAAGCATACAACTTTTTTAAAAATAAAGTACTATATAGTTAAATTTGACTCTTAATTAGTATATCGTTTTCATTTTGTATAAAGAAAGGTCAAGAGAAAAATAATGCACAAACATGGAGAATAATAGAGAATACATTTCAAAAAAAAAAACAAGAGAATAAACTAATAAAAGAAACAAGAAGAAATTTATTTTATTTTATGATATTCTCATTTTCTGAAATTAGCAAAAAGGAAAAACTTATATAGCTCCACTGCTATGTGTTGGGTCTTCTATTCAGTGGCCAAAAAGGGACTATTACAAGAATCTGATCCTTCTTTGGTTGTGGTTTTATCTCCCTTTGACACCTCTCGCTACACCTGTATAAGTATATTTAATTCCAACTTTTTTGAGAAAATTCAATTCCAAATTTAAAGGGGCATTTTCAGTGGCGGATCTAAAATATTTTTAGAGTTGAAGCATATACTGTATAATATATATTTATTTTTAATTAATTTATATCAATTTTTAATTTTCAAAAAAATATAAGGCCATAATAGTTATAATTAAAAATTAATTGAGCAGTAATTTACATTTAAACAACAGTGACTCAATACAAAACTAAAACTAGTAAATAAATAAAAAGTGAAAAAAAAATATGCTAACAAAATAGACATGCATACATACATATAATAATATGCAAACAAGAATTGGTTCTCAATTCTCATCGAAACAGGGAGCAGGTAGTGAGTTGAAGGGTGGTCTATAGCAGTGAGAGGGGTTAGAGGTGCTTAAACTGTTGGGCTTGTTGAGTAAGATCATTGTTTTGATGGTGATGAGTGACGAGTGTGTGAAAGTGATATCTGATAGCGGCTAACTACAACAACAATTTCTATGACTGGCTCAGCACTAACTCCTTTCTACTGTTCAATAACTTTTTTGGCGAATCTTTCCACTCGTAATCTTTCTCTAATGTTTAGTAGTCTGGATATTTGTTTGGTGGCTCAAGATTTGTGTACTCTTGTGCTCTACTTTTCCGGATCTTTGGTCTTTGTTGTTTAGAGGTCGTTTTAACGGTTTTAAAATTGTTAAAATATAATACACCTATTTTTTTTAGAAAAATCTTTATTATAATATTTAATTGTTAAAATTTAATAAATGATAGTTAAAGATAGTATATTTACCTATTTGATAATGTAAATATTCTACAAATTTTAATTTTCGTTTTAAAACTAAAACTGAATTAATATTTAATTATAATATTTTAAGAAAAATTATAAATTTAATTATTTATTTAAAAAATAAAATTTTTAAAAATCCGAAAATTTGTTATAATAAATAGAAAATATAGAAACATTTAAAATATTATTAAATGGTAAAATAATCTCATTTGTAATGGTACATTCTATTATAATCGTTTAATTTATAATTAATGGCCAAATTATCTTTATTTAAAGTTTTTAAAATCAGTGGAATTTTCTATAAAATATCACATAAATGTAAGATTATTTTCATATAGTATTTCTGTTTTATAAGATATATAAATATATATACTTGTGTTTATGTAATTTCACAAAACCCAGATAAATAATAATTAGTTATTAAGTATACTAGCAAATATTGAATGTTTTTTTTCAAAAAAAAAATATTGAATGTTTTTTTATTCATTATCATTTCAATTACCAAACAAAAAATCTTCCAAAATGTCTCTATACTCTCGAATTTCGACACATCAAGAATGATAAAATAAAAATCTAATTTCTTAACTATTCTTAAGCTCTTGTCTAGTCTTCTTGGATCTAGGTTCGAATCAAGTTGTTGGAAAAGACAATTCATCCCCTTTAACTGAGTTAGCAGACTCGTTACGCATCTGGAAATTAAATGCACCAAAGGTCTTACTATAATTTTCTGTATAAAAAATGTGTAAGAAAAAAAAAATAGAGGATTTAGTATATAAATGTGACGTTGGAAAAGATGCCTCTAATGTCAACTTTTGTCTGAAAATGTAACCCGTTTTGTAGATATAACAACAAGAACAACGTGCGAAGATACTTGTCTTCTATATAGACGATGGAGAATTCACTAGAGGTTAAGCCTGATCCTTCTATATGTCTCTATCCATATATTTTAACCAGACACTAAAGATTTCCTCTATGAAAACGAACTTACAGTCTACTGGATTAAGTCGGCGGGATAAGACGGATATATTTACAAAAATCAATGTTATCGCATATATATATATATGTCTCTGGTGGTTACACAGGAATAGTGGTATAAGATTCTCAGACTATCACAAGAATCTGACCTTTTTGTGAATGGTTCGTTTTTGTGTCGCGGGCATGCTGCAACTTTTTCATGTACTCCTACAAGATATAACGAGTCGAAAGACATGAGTCACACTGCAAAGAATCATTAAACTGTCGCTGCAATGGACATTTTTGAGTTTTTGCTAATGGTCATTCACACTGCCAGATCAACAAATCTAATTACTATTTTATATGATGTGAAGAAATGTATTTTTTTTTTGTCCTTGGCAAAAAAAAAGAAATGTTTTTTGAGGAAACTAAGTGTTTCCCATGGAGAGCTGTGTACCAAATGATATGGGATGGCATGTGGGATATGTATCTACAAATATAACATAGCTTAAAGTATTATTGTAACATCCCGAGAGAGCGGGCGTGGGTGACTCATTAGCCGTGAGCGGTCGGGTCGTTATAATTATTTCGAAAACTTGTAAGATATATTACTCTTTTGAAGATTTAGAGGATCTTCCTACTTGGATCACTTGTGATATAGGTATTTTGAGTTCTGAAATGGTGGAGAGCATAATCATTGGTCTCTTCCTTTTAATTTCCACTTTATGTAAATGAAAATAATCTGTGGAAGAGAAAAAGAAGTTACCAAGTTGGTTAAATAATTGAAGCATCTAGTACTCGTATGCTTTGTGATCCTTTATCAGAACTTGTTAAAGACCGTGTCCACTTTTATTATCTGCAGTCACATCAAACGGTTAAGAGCATTGTAAAACCTAACAACAGCTGATGGGTTTTTAATATAAAAACCTTTTGTAAAACGACAGTTGCAGTATTAGAATCCACACGAGTGAAGACTCGAGATGGTGCTTTATTTAATTTTATCCTAAGAGAAATATAAATGGAATTAGAGGTAAGACTCTGATAAGTAATGGAATACAGGGAAGAGATATGTATAAATACTATATTAGTTTTAGAATAAATTAAACAGAGAGAGAGGAGGTGGGAACCCACCAGAGACGATTGATCGGCCAACATCGTAAAGAAAGTCTCTTTTTTTTTTTAATTGTCTCTCTCTCTTCCTCTTTCTGTTCTTACGACCAAGTCTAGGTGTGTGAGGGTGTTTTTCACACTACTATATATTTATGTGCTCACATGGGTTCCCTTTGAGGGAGGTCAAGAAGAAACTTACCAAAGGCAGTACTAGCCTTTAAGCCTTCTTTACTTTGGTACCGTTACCACTCTTAAGAACTTTTCATAAGAGAATCACAACGGCGACAACTACAAGAACTAGTAAAGAAACTTGTTCAGGATCCATCATGCCTCCAAATTGCATAGCACCAAGGCCTGAAGAAAATGGGGAAGCCACGGTGCAAGGTTTGACAGATATGTCAGAAACACAGGGCAAGCCTGTACTAGCCTTCCCCGTAGCCACTTCACAGCCTGGTCTCCAGCTCTCCATGTACTCCATAACTCTCAAGGTTTGTGTGTGTCTCACTCTCTCTTTCTCTATCTATATCTCCTCCAGTATAAGAGAAAAGAAAATAAAAACCATTTTGTTCACTTCTTGTTTCAGTTTTCTGCTGAGCTTTTAGTTTTGCCTGCAAAAATAAATCTCATAAGAAGGCAAAACTAAATCTCATAAGAATATGACTTTCTCTTCTTCCTTTAGCCTGGTAGTTGATTACAAGGCGGGATTTCTGTTCTTAACAGCGTTTTTCATTGATGTGGTTGAACAGTTTGAGGAGGTTGTGTACAAGGTTAAGATAGAGCAGACAGGTCAGTGTTTAGGATCATGGAGCTGCAAAGAGAAGACGATTCTTAATGGAATAACGGGTATGGTCTGTCCAGGAGAGATTCTAGCTATGTTAGGTCCATCAGGAAGTGGCAAAACCACTCTTCTCTCAGCTCTTGGTGGCCGCCTCTCCAAAACTTTCTCTGGGAAAGTCATCTACAACGGTCAGCCTTTTTCTGGCTGCATCAAGCGCAGAACAGGTTTTGTTGCTCAGGATGATGTCCTGTACCCTCATCTCACCGTTTGGGAGACTCTCTTCTTCACTGCACTTCTACGTCTACCAAGCAGTTTGACAAGAGACGAGAAGGCTGAGCATGTTGACCGTGTTATCGCTGAACTAGGATTGAATCGATGTACAAACAGCATGATAGGAGGACCACTGTTCAGAGGAATATCAGGAGGTGAGAAGAAAAGGGTTAGTATTGGTCAAGAAATGCTCATCAATCCTAGCTTGCTACTTCTGGATGAACCCACTTCAGGTCTGGATTCCACCACTGCTCACCGCATAGTGACCACAATCAAAAGGTTGGCATCTGGAGGAAGAACAGTGGTCACCACCATTCATCAGCCATCAAGCCGCATATACCATATGTTTGACAAGGTGGTTTTGTTGTCTGAAGGTAGCCCTCTCTACTATGGTCCTGCATCTTCTGCTATGGAATATTTCAGTTCTGTTGGATTCTGTACTTCCATGACAGTTAATCCAGCTGACCTTTTACTTGACCTTGCTAATGGTAAACCTTTCTCTTAAAGCTTCTATATGACGGAATAATTATTAAGAAAAAAAGGTCTCTCTAATTCATCAAAACCGGGTAAAACTGCAGGAATCCCACCTGATTCTCAAAAGGAGACCTCAGAACAAGAACAGAAGACTGTGAAAGAAGCACTTATTTCAGCTTATGAGAAGAACATTTCTACCAAACTGAAAGCTGAACTCTGCAATGCGGATTCCCATAGCTTTGAGTACACCAAATCTGCTGGTAGTTTTTTTGCTTTCTGAAGTATTTTTTGTTTAATTTTTTTTTTGGTCAAAAATGAAAGATGAATTAAAAGGGATTTAATTTCTTGTTTAATTAAACTCTATTTCTTGTTTAATTATGTCATAATATCGCTGTTGATAATCTGACGTTACCTGCTCTTTAAATGGCGCAGCCAAAAATATCAAGTCATCAGAACAATGGTGCACAAGTTGGTGGTACCAGTTCACTGTATTACTCCAAAGAGGGGTCAGAGAGAGGAGATTCGAATCTTTTAACAAGCTTAGGATTTTCCAAGTCATCAGCGTGGCTTTTCTTGGTGGCCTTCTATGGTGGCATACTCCAAAGTCTCACCTCCAAGATAGAGTGAGGATCCTCTTATTGGCTGAATAAAATAGACAATGATCATCTTGGATTGTCAGTCATTAATTAGTGTTCTAACAATAATATATTCTACATATTGCAGACTGCTTTGCTCTTTTTCTTCTCGGTCTTTTGGGGATTCTACCCGCTATACAACGCGGTTTTCACATTTCCACAAGAGAAAAGAATGCTAATCAAGGAGCGGTCTTCCGGAATGTACCGTCTTTCATCCTATTTCATGGCTAGAAACGTTGGAGACCTGCCCTTGGAACTCGCACTTCCAACTGCTTTTGTGTTCATAATTTACTGGATGGGTGGGCTCAAACCTGACCCCACAACATTTATCCTCTCACTACTAGTTGTTCTCTATTCCGTCCTCGTTGCTCAAGGTCTTGGCTTAGCATTCGGTGCTCTACTAATGAACATCAAGCAAGCCACAACGTTAGCATCTGTTACTACACTAGTGTTTCTCATAGCTGGAGGGTACTACGTGCAACAAATCCCTCCCTTCATTGTATGGCTAAAATACTTAAGCTATAGCTACTACTGCTACAAGCTGCTTTTGGGTATTCAATACACTGATGATGACTACTACGAGTGTTCAGAAGGGGTCTGGTGCAGAGTTGGAGATTTCCCAGGAATCAAAGCCATGGGGCTGAATAGCTTATGGATAGATGTTTTTGTTATGGGAGTGATGCTGGTGGGTTACAGGCTCATAGCCTACATGGCACTTCACCGAGTGAAGTTGAGGTAAAAGATGCAGCCAAAAGAAACAACTAGTTAACCCCAAGAATCTACAACGAAACTTTCCATCAGTGCAACCAAGGAATAATATTAGTATTAGATAAAGATAAAAAAAAAGTCGTCGAGTTTTGGTCAATTTTACTTGAGTATCCGAGCTAAATATATCCGACGACTTTTTTGTTTTGTTTTAGGCTTAGATGATGATGATATTCCTAAGTTGAGAATAAAACAGTGAGATAATTAATAATGTATGAGATAAGAAAGGTAAGTCACAGTATACACGTGTTTCAAAAAAAAAAAAAAAAAAAAAAAAAAAGTCACAGTATACACTAAATCCCATTTGCAAAATAGTTAAAACGAAAGTGACTAAAACTCTCTTGTGTTTTATCTGTGGGGTAAAACTTTCGGTTCATTCTTTATACCTTACTAGTCACCTACAAGTGCAACAACTGGTGAAAACGATGAGATGTACGCATAAGATAAGGATTAAAATAAGTTGCTGATAATTAGACGAACAACGACAGGACATAAGCAAACATACCTGACCGTGACTCTCTTTGTTATCTCAAAATTCTCTAGTGGTAATTTGTTGTTTCTTTTTGGTCAACGATCTATTTCCCCATGAAAACTATTATATAGCATCAGATCCCCACCAAATTATTAACTCGTGCCATATTTCTCTTAATTTAAAGTTGTAAACTTATTTCTCCACGAATCAATAGTTCGAAACTTAATTGGCCATAATCTATGGTTTAATCGGTTTAATGTTAATTAACCATTTTTAAACCAGCTAAACCAAATAAAATCCCAATTTTTATCTTAAAAAATGATTCATCAACAAAAAAAAATTGATTCCCAAACAAAAAAAGATCCATTCTCTTCGATCTCAATCAAGCTTATGTATCCTTCCCCAAGTAATCTTCACTACTCTCTTTAGCTTCTCTAAAATGCTTGACAAATATCTCAATCCCTTAGTAGTTTGTTGACTGATTTTTGTGTGAATGAGAGTGATTTAAAATGAGGTAGAATCAACTTTTGCTTGCCTGAATTAGGTAGTTACTGGTTTCAGAGTTGTCAGTTTTGATAATTGTTGCTCAGGTTTGCCTCGGGGAAGAAGAAGGGAGAAGTTAGATTGTCAGTGGAGCCAAAGCAAGGAAACGTCTCAGCCATGGGAGTTGGAGTTTCCGCGGCAACGACTGTAGCTTTAACGGCTGTGATGAGCAACCTGACAATGGCATTGGTGGATGAGAGAATGTCCACATAAGGAAGAGGATTACCATTTGGGCTGAGCAACAACCTCTGTTTAGCTTCTCCTTCACCATCTTCGCAAGAGGGAGGTGCTCGTCTGTTTAAGATGGTGTTCCTGAGCCGCCGCGTCCGTTTATTCTGTTGGATCTGATGGCGCAAGGAGTGAAGTTTTGAAGCTCTAAGGCATGAAAGAGATTCTTTTACTTACCAGAAGATAAACAATGGCTACAATTCCAGGACCGGGGACAAATGATCGATGATGAATCTTTTTTGTTTGGGAATCAATTTTTTTTTTGCTAATAAATAATTTCTTTTAGATAAAAATTAGGATTTTATTTGGTTTAGCTGTTTTAAAAATGGTTAATTAACATTAAAACGATTAAACCATATATTATGGGCAACTGAATTTCAAACTATTGATTTGTGGAGAAATAAGTCCACAACTTTAAATTCAGGGAGATATGGCACGATGTCATAGTTCGGTGGGGATCTGATGCTATATGATAGTTATTGTGGGGAAATAGATCGTCGACCCTTTCTTTTTCATAAAACCAAGTACTAGTGCTGGGCGTTAGGATGTCTCTTCTTTACGGGTATTTTAATTTAGAGGTCTAATACACGTTCGAATTTTTCATATTTTGGTCGAGTTCGGTTGGTAAGTTCAATGTTCAGGTATTTTAGATATAACCGAATATCTGAATTATGTATTAACTATTAAAAATATTTATTGAATTGACATATCTTCAAAATTTCCCACTCAAACTTATATTTATATCCGAACTAACACAAATATACAAAAATAAATGGAAATTCAAATAACCATAACATATATATAACATGTCAAGTTGACAAATATATAACATGTTTGGTTTAAATAAATAAATAAATATGTTTTAGGTACTATCTTATATAATTTAGGATCTATTCGAATTATTTCCATATAACAGATATCTCTATAATATTATTTGAAAAATCATTTTCCTACGTGTCGAACTCACGTTAATTTTAACGACAATTAATTACAGTTGTGCCCTTAATGAATCAAATATATCAAATTGCGATTGTTAAAAATTCTATTTTATTTTAATTTTCCATTTTTATTTTGGTATCTTTTTCCTTATATTTTCAAATAACCTTGTAATAAGGAATATTTTTAAATTTTGAAAACAAAAATAGATTTTATAGATAATGTTATTCATAAAAAGGAAATTTCTCAAAATAATTCTGATTTTAACGTAAAAATAATCTTTCTTTTAAATTACAAACATAAACAACATAATATTTGACCCAAAATTAGTAAGTAATTTATTTTAATCCATCTATATCTCAAATTATTACAAAAATAATTTAAATAACATAAACTAAGATATCACTAATGAATAATTTTTATTTTTTTAATTTAAGTTTCCTTTCTAATTTTCCAAATAACAAGTATAATAAAGAAAACATTTAGAAAAATAAAACAAAAACTATTATCTACATGTAATGTGATGTCATAAAAAAAAGGTTTACAAAAATAATCTTGATATTAAAGTAAAGAAATAATCTTCTATTTTAAAATTTATCGGTTATGTTTTATGCAATTTCATACCGATCACCACATTCATTTTTCTAATTTTATTTTTGAAATTAACATATACCAAATTATTTAAAAAAACATCTAAGATGCCAACTTTATCTTCATATTTATCTTAATATTATACTAGATTTTGATCCGCGCTTGGAAAGCGCGGGGTTTTTCGAGTATAAACAAAATTTAATATGAATAAGTATTTTCAAATTATTATATATTTATGTTACAAAGTCATATTATACTGAAAACGTTAATATGTTTAAAATTATATAATTTCTGAATTATGTTATTTAAGATTTTGTATGTGCATTCTTATTTAACTATTTTTAGGGTTCGCAGACCCGAGGAACCAAACCAAAATTGACTTGAAAATACCTATTGGGTATTGTTTAGACCTGTAGGTATCGGTTTGAGAATGGTTCGCGTATTGGTTCGAGTCTAGGTCGTTCTTGAGACCCGGCCGAGTACCTATAATACCGAAGATGTTTTGTGTATATTAGGTATATTTTGTTATTTCGAATAGGTTTTTTTTTATTACAAATATTATTTTTTAAAGTTTTAGGGTTCAGATTAGGTATAGTTTCGGGTTTTGAATAAAATTTTAAATTTTTTAAAAAAAATATTTTGGGTATTAGGTTAAAATTTTGAGTGTATTTTTTGGTTCCTCTGTCAAATTTCGCGTGAATTGGGTGGGGGGGGGGGGTGGTTGGTATTTGAATATTTTTGGTATTTGTTTGGTTTTCGGGTATTTTTGAGTTTTTAGATACTACGAATCTTTTTGGGGTCTTAAATATCCGGATCCATTACGTATTTGAAAATTTTGAAATACCTAGTTAGGTTTAAATGTATAGGACCTAAAAGATTCGGATCCGAAAGGAACCAATATATACCCGATCCCATGACCCCAATGCACATGTGTACTCTCTTTCATTATATTTTGTCTGCATTTTATAAGAGTTATATTTGTTGAGTTGGTGAGACTTAAGATTTACTTGTCAGATTTTTGACTAATTTAATAGTATAGATTTATATGGTTTTAATAGTTTTTAATTTTTACATAACAAATTTCAATATAAATACTCTTATAAAAATCAATCTAAAATATTTAGAGAAATGTATGTTACATAAAATGAGGAGTAATAATATAATTCAGTTAAAAGTATTTAAAATATTTTATAGTTAAATTGATTGATGATATGACCAAAAAGTAATTATGCATGGATCGAACAATCTATACGTGAGATGGCGTGAAAATCTATATATGTAAAATGACATTGATGATTAATTAAATAACAAAGAAAAATTTATAATTAATTTGATTGATTACAAAATTAGTTTGTTAGATACCGAAATTGTAGGAGTATATATTAGGAAATGTTATATTTTATTAATATTGATATATATTATTTACTGATTGAGGTAAATATTGTTAGAGAAACATATGTGAACATATTGTAAGTGTAAATTTAAGGTAAGACTAATATAGTCTAATGAAATGGTGCAACAATCTTGTATATGTAGATTTTTCAGAATGTTTCTCTTTTAATAGATTAGATATTCTCCATATATAATTTTAGGGTGAATTATTACACTTTTAAGATGAAGAACCAAACTAATATAATTAATACAATTAATTCGATTTGGTTGAATGAGATTAAAATAATTATACTTTAAGTTGAAAGAAAATATGTAACACAATATACCCACAAAATGAGAAATTGAACTAATCAATCCTTTTATCTAAAATCAAAAACTTAACGAAGAATAATATATTATTATTTATAGTAATATCTTTTATACATATAAATTATAGAACGACTCAACATATCAATAAATAAATATGAAATTCTAAAATAATATGATAGAGATATTAAACAACTATTTCAATTAAGTTTTTTTATTATATGTCTATATATATATATATATATATATATATGCATGAGGTTTCAAAAGGCTATCATTTTTATATTCATTTATGTAACTTTGAATCGATCTAACATTTTAGTTTATTTTTACTATTTGATTCTAAAAAAGCATATATTAAATTATAAATAGTCTTACTAAATATATTTACGATCTAAGACAAGTAAAATAAAATACAAATAAAAAAATAATCAAAATTTTAATCTATAGGACAAAAATATTAAGGTTGACTCGGAAAAATATATGTTATCCATTATATTCAAATAATATCCAAAATAAAATTTATAGTTAAAATAACATAATATTATTTAAAATAAATCATACATATTAATTACAATTTAAATTACAACATTATATAAAATTAAAATAAAATATTAATAAATTATTATAATTTATTTTCTTGATAAATATTTATATCCGTCCATGAACACAGGAAAATCACATAGTTATCTAATTATGTTGGATATACAATATTGTCTAACTTAATTTCATATTTATATATTTTTATATCGGATCGGAATTGGATCCATATTTTTTGGATTGAGTTTGGGTTTCGAGTCCAGATATTATGTTCGGCTCTAGCAAGTACAAAGATAAGAACACGATCAGTTGCAAACTTACAACCCATTATTTAAAAAAATAAGAAGGCAGACTTTTTAACAGCAATAGTTGTGGCAATGATAGCTAAAGGAATGAGCTTTCGCTTTCATACACATGTGACAAATAATTAAAATAGCTTTGACCATCATTAACCCCAATCTCTTAACTGGAGTTCTTACGTTCGGCTAAGAGACAGTTCTTAACTTTTCTTAGATTTTAATTAAGAAAAGTTAAGAACCGTCTCTTAAATAATAAATACAAGAGTCATCTTTTAGCCGAAAAATATAAAAAAAAAAAAAAAAAAAAAAGTTAAATCATGAATTAAGAACTCCAGTTAGGAGACTACGGTTAACCATGCTCATACTTCACATCGTTAGCTACAAAATAATGACACCAGAAGAAGTGGGGAGGCTACAGCGTGTGGCTGAACAACAGAGAGGAATCAAGAGAAGATAAACACATCATTGGATGACAAGGCCCACAAGATATGCTTACATATTGAAACGTGGTTCACTTTAGTCAAGTGGAAGCTGATGCGACAAGAAAATAAAAAAAGACAGCACAAAGAGAAATCCATGTCACTATCTACTTAGTCAAAGTGTCATTGTCATCACCAAGAAGAACCATCTTAAAACCCAAGTAAAAACAGAAACGTCAGTCATTCACCAACTCCTGACTAAATACTCTCGTCATCCTTGTTTGTAGTGTTTACATACGAAAGCAAGAGATCATATGAACTAATCATGGTTATATACCTCAATATAATTAGAGAGAGTACCACTAGTTGCTGTTTTTTAGTGTACTTAAAATAAGTTTCAATTGACCACAAGCTTGTCTGCCTTAACGAGAACCACATTAACTAACTATAGAGAATGAGGATGAGGACATACAATTTCAGATACCAACCAACTTGGTGAAAATGCTTTGTCATTCACCATTTTGATTAACAAGTTGTGAGAAAGTCGTATACTATATGAAGTAACAAAAAAAAGGTCGTATACTATTCACAGAAATAGCATAGTAAAGTCTGTTTGAGAGGTAGAAGAAAAAGAGCAGAATATAACTAGATAACATCAAAAACAGAAATATTTCAAGACTTCAACTTCAAGATGCAATAATTTTATAACACAAGGCATAGGGCATCTCCAAAAGCAACTTCAAAACTTCACTGTTCAAAATTAAAATTTGAAATTCCATATTTCTAGTCTTATCAATTATCTATTTTCAAATAATTTTATCAACTTTTATAGTTTTTTTGGGTGTAAATCAACTTTTATAGTTACCATTTTAGTCCTTATAATTTTTTATCTTATGCAAAATAGAAATATATTAATAACAATAAAGAAAAGTATTATACAAAACAATATTAAATTACATATTTAATACAAAAATTAAAAATAAAATTATATGAAAGCATATTATTACATCAATTAATGAAAATACAAGATTTCAACAATTTTTATCTTGTAATCAACAAGTAAAAAAATAAAAAGATTAAGTTGTCATTTCGAAATGCATGTAATATTTTATTCTTATCTTATCGACTAATAGTGTGTATAATACATTTATTATATGTTCTATTGTTATATAAAAGTTTAATGATTTTTATTAACTTTTATCAATAAAAGAATTATAGTGTAAAATATAAAATTTTGTTAAATTTGAAATACTTTCAAACTTAAAATTTAAAGTATTGCCAACTTAAAAAAAAAGTTGCTTTTGGAAAAATAATATAGAAACCACAAAGATCAACTAGTAAACTATTGTCTATTTGTGGCGAGCTTACAAAAGAAAAAATAAACTATTTGCGACGATGTTGCGGAGAAGCATCTAACGCAGTGGCGGAAGTAGAATTGTGTTTCACAAGGGTCAATGCTCATGTAATCAAATGATCAAACATAAATTTTTATTGAACATGTGCAAATAGGATGTTTAGACTTAGATCATGAGGGTCAATCGTACAAACATAATACCAAATTGTCTATCAAATGCAAATTGTATAAGCACAAAAACAAAATTTGTCAAAAATCACATGGGTCAGTTGACCCTCCTCGTGGTTGAAGTAAGCTTGAAGAAAGCTTGAGTGTCAAGCAATCCTAATCCTAAGTAGTTTATGATCTTTAAGAGATAAGGATCAAAGTGTATTTAGGAGTTATCTATTTACAAGAGTTTCCTATTAGGATTAGGATATCTATAGTCTTATATAAACACAATGTTATGTGATAACATTAGTGTGAGAATTGTGTGATTGAAAGCTTAAGTTTTGAGAGAGTTTCTTAAGCAATAAGAAGAGTTAGTTCTTATTAATCTTTGAGTTCCTATACAATCTTTACGCTATATTGTGGTATCAGAGCTTGAGGTTCCGACAAGATGAGTGACCTAACGGTGGCGACAACGCCAACGACGAAGAAAGAAGGAGGATCCTCCTCCATCAAGTGTCCTATACTAACCGCGACAAACTACACCGTGTGGGCTATGAGAATGAGAATTCTACTTAGGGTGCACAAGGTCTGGGAGGTTGTAGAAACTGAGATAGAGGATGATGCCAAGAACGACATGGCGATGGCATTATTGTTTCAGTCAATACCCAAAACCCTCATCCTACAAGTGGGAGAGCTAAACACGGCGAAAAAGGTATGGGACGCGATCAAAGCAAGGTATGTCGGTGCAGAAAGAGTGAAGGAGGCTCGTTTACAAACACTAATGGCGGATTTTGATCGTCTCAAGATGAAAGATACAGAGACCATAGACGAGTTTGTTGGAAAATTGGCTGAGATATCATCAAAATCTACTGCTTTGGGAGAAGAAATCGAAAAACCTAAATTAGTCAAGAAGTTTTTGAAGTGTCTTCCCCTAAAGAAGTATATTCACATAGTGGCTGCATTAGAACATGTATTGGATCTCAAGACAACATGCTTTGAGGACATAGTAGGACGCCTTAAAGCGTACGAAGAGCGAGTTGCAGAGGAAGAAGAAGCTCAAGACGATCAGGGCAAACTAATGTATGCAAACTTGGATTTACAGTCGAATCGTGGAACCATCGAACCACAAACCAATCGCAACTTTAACGGTGACAACAGATATACAGGTCGTGGTGGAAGATATCAAAACAGAGGACGAGGTCGCGGAAGGTATTATGCTCCACGTGATGCATCACGAGTCACTTGTTATCGCTGTGATAAACTTGGTCATTATGTGACCGACCGTCCTGATCTAAAGTTGAAGTTTCAAGAGGCAGTAGAAATCGAGAAGGATGATACTCAAGAGGCTGATGAACTTATGCTTCATGAAATAGTATATCTAAACGAAGAAAAGGTGGTTCCAAGCAAATACGAAGTTGGTAATGGAGAAGACAACATCTGGTATCTTGAAAACGGAGTCAGCAATCACATGAGTGGAGATAAAAGATATTTTTCGAGCATTGATGAATCCATTACCGGAAAAGTAAGATTTGGGGACGATTCTCGCATTGATATCAAAGGAAAAGGATCTATTGAGTTCTTGGATAAGAACGGAGAGCCAAGAAAGATTCTTGATGTCTATTTTATACCTGATCTAAAAAGTAATATCATCTCACTAGGACATGCTACAGACTCGGGGTGTGACATAAGGATGAAAGATGAGCATCTCATCATGCATGATCGTGATGGGAAACTGATCGCTAAGGCTGTTAGGTCAAAGAACCGATTATACAAGGTTCGAATGAAGATAAAGGAGGCAATGAGCTTGTTAACAACTACAGTCAGTGACTCTATAAGGTTGCACTCGAGGTTAGGACACATAAACATGGAGACAATGCGATCAATGGTATAACGAGGACTAGTCATTAGAGTTCCACCGTTTAATATGGAGAAGAATGTATGCGGTTCTTTCTTACTTGGCAAACAAGCAAGGCAATCTTTTCCTCAAGCAACAACCTATAGAGCTGAGAAGGTACTGGAGCTTATACATGCTGACTTATGTGGTCCTATAACACCGGCTACGAGTGCTGGAAACAAGTATATTTTTGTCATGATCGATGATCATTCAAGAAATATGTGGACCGTACTACTTAAAGCAAAGAGTGATGCATTTAGCAAATTCAAAATCTTCAAGAATCGAGTAGAACAGGAGACAAAGATGAGGATACAGACTCTGAGAACATACAGAGGAGGAGAGTTTGTTTCAAATGATTTCAATGAGTATTGCGAGAACTCGGGCATCAAAAGACATCTTACGGCACATACAATCCTCAACAGAATGGGGTTGTCGAGAGGCACAACAGGACGTTGTTGGAAATGACAAGAAGTTGTCTGAAAGCTATGTCCGTACCAAACTATCTATGGGGAGAAGGAATCATACATTCTACTTCTCTGCTGAATCGAATAGCTACAAAGGCGCTGAAGGATCTTACGGTCTATGAAGCTTTCCGAGGAAGAAAGCCTAATATTGCTCACCTAAGGACGTTTGGATGTATTTGTTATGCTAAGATAGACTCGAAGTTCTTAAAGAAACTTGATGACAGGTCACAAATGTTAGTACATCTTGGAACAGAACCGGGATCGAAGGCGTATCAGCTGCTTGATCCTAACACTCAGAGAATAGTGGTCAGTAGATATGTTGTTTTTGATGAAACAAAAGGATGGAATTGGAAGCAATACATCTCAGAGAGAAATCAAGTTGGAAATTTCAAAGTCACGCTAGGAACTTTCGGGAATCACGGCATTCATACTGATGAATGCAAAGAAACAGAGCAATGTAAGATTGAGATGGGAAGTTCTGCTGTGAAAGAGAACGTAACAATAGAGAAGAATGATACGGCTAGTGAAGATGAACAAGAAAATGGTGATCCGCCGGTGTTGAGACGATCGGAGAGACTGAGTACAAAGACAAAGTACTTGGATGATTACGTGCTTGTTGCTGAATACGAAGGAGAAAGACTGCTATTAAGCTTGAATGATGAACCAAGGAGTTTTCAGGAGGCAAGAGAGCTTAGAGAATGGATTCTGGCATGTGAAGATGAGATACAATCCATCACCAAGCTCGATTGTTGGAGTCTTGTTGATCTACTGCAGGGAGTGAAACCGGTAGGCTTAAAATGGGTGTTCAAAATCAAAAGAAACGCAGACGGAAGTATTAACAAGTACAAGGCTTGTCTGGTCGCAAAGGGATATGTGCAACAACACGGGGTAGACTATGAAGAAGTATTTGCACCAGTAGCGAGAATTGAAACAATACGACTTTTGATCAATCTTGCAGCTTTTTATGGATGAGAAATTTATCATCTCGATGTTAAAACAGCGTTTCTGCATGGAGAGCTAAAGGAAACGGTATATGCCACTCAACCAGAAGGCTTCGAGGTAAAGGGAAGTGAGAAGAGAGTCTATAAGCTGAATAAAGCTCTCTACGGTCTCAATCAAGCACCAAGAGCTTGGAACTACAAGCTAAACAAGATTCTGTTGAGTCTACGGTTTGAAAAATGCGTGAAAGAGCCATCTGTGTATCGAAGATCAGTAAGTGGACATCTTCTCATTGTTGCAGTGTATGTAGATGATTTGTTTGTTACCGGAATGAACCTGAGAATGATAGAAGAGTTTAAACTGGAGATGGCGATGAAGTTTGAGATGAGTGATCTAGGGAGACTCACTTATTATCTTGGAATTGAGGTGAACCAGCATGCTGAAGGTATTTCTTTAAGTCAAAACCGTTACGCTCTTAAGATATTAGAAGAAGCTGGGATGCAACTTTGCAATGCGGTTCAGACGCCAATGGAGATGGGACTAAAGTTAGCCAAGTCTGAAGAAGAAAGGAGCATTGATGCGACTGGCTACAGGAAGATCATTGGATGTTTTCGTTACCTGCTTCATACCAGGCCAGACCTATCATACTGCATAGGAGTTCTTAGTAGGTTTATGGCGAATCCTAAAGACTCCCATGGAGTGGCATTGAAGCAATGCCTGCGGTTTGAACTTCGGAAGATCAAGGTCTGAGACGGTAAATCTGGTTGGCTACAGCGACATCAGCTATAACACAGATCCTAATGATGGAAGAAACGTAACAGGGCACATATTCTATCTTGGAAGAAGTCCTATCACGTGGTGCTCTCAGAAACAGGACACTGTTGCGTTATCTTCTTGCGAAGCAGAGTTTATGGCAGCAACGGAAGCGGCAAGACAAGCGATCTGGTTGCAAGATCTTCTCGGTGAGATCACAGGAGCTGTGTACAATAGAACCATCATACGGATAGACAACCATTCGGAAATTGCTCTGTCTAAAAATCCGGTGTTTCATGGACGCAGCAAACACATACATTTAAGGTATCATTTCATTAGAGAGTGTGTTGAAAGAGAGTTGCTAGAAGTCGAAAATGTACCCGGGAGTGAGCAAAATGCAGATATTTAAACTAAGACATTGGGAAGAGTCAAGTACAAAGAGATGAGAGAATTAATGGGAGTTCAAGATTTGAAAGACATGGAGTTCAAGATTAAGGGGGAGACTGTTGAAGTAAGCTTGAAGAAAGCTTGAGAGTCAAGCAATCCTAATCCTAAATAGTTTATGATCTTTAAGAGATAAAGATCAAAGTGTATTTAGGAGTTATCTATTTACAAGAGTTTCCTATTAGGATTAGGATATCTATAGTCTTATATAAACACAATGTTATGTGATAACATTAGTGTGAGAATTGTGTGATTGAAAGCTTAAGTTTCGAGAGAGTTTCTTAAGCAATAAGAAGAGTTAGTTCTTATTAATCTTTGAGTTCCTATACAATCCGTACGCTATACTCATAACAAGGTGGTTCCGCCACTGATCTAACGAATGAAAAGCAACTGGTGAAGTATAAACGATGCCGATTCATTAACTTTCGAAAAATGAAACCTTAATCTTTATATTTAACTTTCCTTTCTACAAAACATCCTCTGAATCTGTGGAAGCACCGTGGCCTAGTGGTCAAGGTTTAAAGGCTTCTACACCCAGGTTTGGGGTTTGAATCCCAGACGACGCAATTTCTACACCAAGAGGTCTGAGTTTCAATTCCCAGAGAAAACGAATTATGCAGAAAATTGGAGAACATGCTTACAGGAAATCTTCAGCATGACGCAAGGAATACCGTCAGGAATGGATCTCACAAGGCGGCTCAGGGTGATGCAGTAAGATGTGAATCCGCATAAGACATGTAAAATTGCCAGATGTAATATCGTCTATGTAATGTTTCTCATAGTTTGTAATAACATAACTAGGTGATACCTGCGCCCTGCGCGGAGTGAATGGATTAAAAGAGATTATAACTTTTAATCTATAGATATTAGAAATGCAAAACTTATAGTCACAAGATTACATATTATATAATGAGTTGAGACCCACCATAAGTGTTTTGCTTGCAAAATCGAATTTGTAATGAAGGTTTGGGAAGAAGAATGTGATGAGTAGATGTGCTCAAAACAACCTATTTATATATACGATGAGGAAGGATTAGATTTCAAATGATGAAATCGTATGTGATTCGGATGAAAGCTAATCTATAAGAGTAATCAAAAACTTATATAAACTAAATTATGAAGGAAAAAAAAACACATACAATAGAATTATTGTTTTCATAAAATAAAATATACATATAAGATAAAACGAAATATAAGCAATAAACTAATAAAATTCTTGAAAAACATGAGCAAGGACACCATAAGAAACACACTTAATGATGACGTTACTGTAATCATAAAACATGATATTGCAGCATATGTGATAGAATAACATTATAAAGTGAAATCACGATGTTATCACCTAGGTAAAATGACAATGTTACCACCTAGGTAAAATCAGAAAAACCTAATGTTTTGGTAACAATGTTTTGAGATATAGACTGTGGTGAGGAGATGTTAACATCGGCTACATATTTATATACAAGAAGTTTTGGGTCTAGGGTTTGCTATCTTTATTCGAAATCGCTTTAAATATATGTAATATTCAATAATTAATACTGAATAACTTGCGCTACAATTGTATTTTGAAACTCGCTTTATTACTCCATTTGCGAATTGATCTTTCAAAATCAGAAAACATTTTATTCTTATTTTTAATATAAGGAAACAAAGATTGCAGCTTGATTGAAAAAATCAATCGATCTCAAATCAATAATCAATTCTGATTTTGAAACTTTTCATTTTTCGTTGCAATTTTTGTATAGAAATTATTGAGTTCAACTCCTATAACATACATTTATTCCAATAGCGTCATATTTATCTTTATACATTCCTGATTTGAAATATCATGGAGATCATCGTATGTCCCATTAAGTGTTGTGTGATTGACAATCCCTTCGTTTAGGTGAAAACTTATATTATTAAGAAAGTAGAAAAATATTGTAATATGTAAGTTTTAATATATATTTCTTTTCACCAATGCCATTATTGCTGTAAGAAAATCTTAAAAATGCATAGCAAAGATATTTATAATGCATAGCAAGGATTTCATGTACACTATATCTTTAAAATGCATAGCAATGTTATTATATATGGCTTATTGAGAGTAAAAAAAATACTCAGTAATTACATATCCCAAAAAAGAAGTGTTTGTTTGAAAACAAAATCTACATTTACATTTGAAATATTGTATCATAAATTTTATAGAAAACTCCTCTTTTCACGTCAATTGTGTTGCCATTTCCTACGCTAACATTGCCATTGACAATAATTTATTTGATCCCGTGATTGACAAATCAATTTTGATTCATATATTATCGGAACACTCGAAATGGTAATGTATTAAATTGTGTTGCCTTGAATCCAAAGTATCATAAAATGATCGTCAATTACAATTGCATTGATAATTATGGAAACGATAAACGTGGTTAACATACAATGGAGGAGATTTGAAACTATTATTAGCTTTTAAAAATACTTTATATTAGATCGTTTTATGTAATTTTTTTGAAAAGGTGTATGTATATATCTATAAGATTTTGCGATTATGTAAGAATTGTTGAAAATTGTGTTTGACAACACATATATAATGAATTCGTGATATAGCAACACATATATAAGTAGATATGTAGATACATACGTACACAATGGATTTTATATAGTTTAACTATGTAGAAATGCATTAATATTTAAGTCAGGCTATACGAATTTCCATATTGAAATCGATAATTATGAAGAATCTCTGGTTATGGTAATAAAATCTCTGCGTATTTGAAAATTGAAACGTTTGTAATCAAAGAGTAGTAGGGCATGAGATAAATTAATTTGTTAGTCAATAAGCTTATAGTATATACGGAAGTTTTAATGTAATTAGCAATGAAAAATTTTGTAATTAGTCTAGTTAAGAAAGAGTGTTTGAATATAAGGTGTGAGAGAGCTTGTGGTGATAACATGTAAGAAATATCACACATGTAATAAACACATAAAATAAATGTTAGTTTTATCTAATGCTACTCAAATAATAAGAAAGAGATAACGGAAAAAAAAACATCCTCTGAATCCCACATTTTTATTGAACCCCAGTTCGGCCCATATATAATAAGTTTAACAAAGGCCCATAATGATTTTATTTATTACCTGTAAACGTCTGTCTCTTTCCCTTCATTTGCCTGCTCTACTAGGGATTTATAGTTGTCGGAAAACGAAGAAGCGATGACGGCATTTTCTAGGGTTTTCGGAGGATGCCGGACACTAATGGCGAAGGCGACGAGTAATGCAGCGGCTACCGGCATTGCAGCTGGTAAATAAGGAAAATGAATACTAAAGACTGTTCCGGTCTAGAAGACGCTGGCTAGCTTCGCCGGAGAGAGCGAACTCTCTCGTGCCACCGCCGTGAAGAAAGTGTGGGAGCATATCAAGGGCAACAACCTCCAGGTACAGTTTCAGAGATAATTTGATTCTTGTGTTGTTACATTATACTATTAATGAATTTAAGACAAGTATTTGCCTTGTGTTGATTAGTAGAACAATGTATTGGGTTCAAGTAGAGTCTGATTCTGTCTTGACTTGTTGAATAAAGAACTCAGTAGTTGAGAATATAGTGTGCTGGGTTTGGATTAAGGCATTGCTTCTCTGTTTTGTTAAGAACGGTTTTGTTTTGAATATGTAGAATCCGGAGAATAGGAAGGAGATCATATGCGATGATAAGTTGAAGACGATATTTGAAGGCAAAGACAAAGTTGGATTCACTGAGATCGCCAAGCTCTTGTCCCCACATTTTCCTAAGTCGGTCTGATGATTTGCTTATGTTTTTTTCTATCTAAATCCAAGCAATAGTTTTTCTTTCTCTCGGTTCGTTTTAGATGGTTGTACATTATATGAAAAAGAAAAGCAGTAAATCTCTGCTGGTTACAGTTTATAATTTCGTTTGATTTTGGATCTTCTGATATTGGTGGTCTTTCTTGTTCAATCAAATCTCATTTATTTATCAGTTCTATGAAAGCTATATTACAAGTCACAGTATGCCATAGATTTTTTGAGTTAGTATATGTTAACTTCGCCACCAATGGAGTTAATGAATAATGAGCTTAGTAGATGAAACCTCTCGGCGTTCTATGTAAATGTGGATGGACTTTTTCGGACTATGGTTTTTTTTTTTTAAGTTGTGCAAATTATACAGGGAAGTTTACTAAAAATTACTATTTTACGAACGAGAACCATACAAATTTTTTTTTATTACTGATATTTTTTTAATACCAAGCGTGTTTTTTTTTACATTATGAGAAAAAACGCATTTACAAGAATGCCATTGCTTTTTTATGCCATATAAGCAAAATCCTGGCGCCATGTATGAATTCGGTTCCGTGTTTTCATTAAGTCAGCCGTCAAATGCTACGTATGTCGTTACGACAGAGTTATAGTTATGTTGCGGCTGAGTTAAACAACGCGGCTGACTTAAGAGAAAATGGCTGACTTATGAACATAAGTCATCCGTTAGTGATAGCTGATTTACAGAAATTTGGTTGATTTATGGGAAAACAGTTGACTTATGTACACAAGTTACGACTGACTTATACATCAACGTTGTGATTTCTGGAAAATTCGGCTGAGTTGTAGTTAAGACACGACTAAGTTATGTTTCCCCGACTGAGTTAATGAATATCGACTAGCTGAGTTATTAAATTTACGGATGACTTATGGGAGGTTGTTACGGCTGAGTTATAGTTAATCAGCCGTAACTGGATGGATTAATAGTAAACTCAGCTTAATTACGGCTGACTTATTAGCGAAAGATTAATTACTAGAATATCATTCGTTTGACGGCTCATTTATGTGACGATACGGCTAAGCCTGAGACTTATTATCTGAGATCCGGATTCGATCCGAGATCCGCTCCGGATCCGCTCCGAAAATAGGATATCTGAGGTGCCCGGATACAAATCCGGATAGTAAAATCTTGGATCCGTCTGTATGTTTAAAATACATTAAATTTTTAAATTTGATTAATATTTATACATAAATTAATTTTACAATATTATATTTTAGGTTTTACAATATTATAGACATATATATATATATATATTTATAAATCTTGTATAAATATTTAATTTATGCATTATTTTTAAAAATTTAGTATTTAAAAAAATTAAGTATTTTTACGGATCCAGATCCGGATATCCGCGGGTAATAGAATATAGAGATGGATATCCGAAATCCGGGTATCCGGAAACCACGAATCCGGATAATAAATCCACGGATCCTCCGGATCTGAATCCGGATCTAAATACCCTAAATTTCCCCGATATCCGGATCCGTCCCAGGCCTACCTGACTTATTATTTTTCATGATAATTACGGCTGATTTTTTTAGCGAAAATTTAATTACTGAAATAGTATTCACGTTTCGGCTGACTTACATTGTACATGAGGGCTGATTTATCTAGGCTGAGTAATATTTTCGTTTGGTGGCTGACTAACCGATTTTCCATGTCATCCGCCATGTCATCAACTCGGATTTGCCATGTCACTGCTAACGAACTACTTTACAACTCGGTTTTTCTGTCTGTTCATCTTCTTTATTTATCTATCTATCTTCTTCATCTTATTCTTCGTCTTTCTCAGAGATTTTATGGATCCGGTAATTATTGTTTCTGGTAACTGGATTAAGAAAAACAAATATGTATTCAATGCCGACAGTAGAGGGTGTAGAGTTCTGCATTTAGATGAGAAAACAATACATGAAGAATTTGCAAAGTCTGTACTCGATGATTACGGATCTAATGAATTGAGGCATCCGATTCAGCCTAGCTATATGTTCTCGAATAAAGCTTTGAAAACAATGGCGCACGACACTCCACCAGTTTACGTCTCCAATACTTGACAATTGCAAGGTTTTGTAAGCCTAATGAAAATCGAAAAGCTATGTCTCTGTGTGGAGATTACGAAAAACAAGGATGACGAAATGAATCGGAATGACAGAGCAAGAGAGACGAGTAAAACGTTTTTCAGTTTTAGCTCAGAAGCAGAAGTCTCAGATGTTGAATCCAAAGACGAAAATTACAGTGGGAGTTACGATGGCTGCAGTTTGGAGAAGGAACGCAACGACAATGAGAATGACTACTCAATTATAGTGGAAGGAGAAAATCCCAAAGTAGGCGGAGAAGATGGAGTAGGTGAAGAAAACAAGGAGAATGATGCATTCGAAAGCCGATTTGATATGTTCGAAGACTCCGACGGTGCGTCATCTGAAGATGATAACTTCAGCTCATATGGTGAGTCTCCAACACAAGACGAAGATTCACCGACGCTACCTCCCAAGAAGAGATATCAAAACTTGTCGATGAGCGGAAGTAAAGGGAATTCGGAGGTTCTAAGGTTGGAGATGTCGTCGCTAAACCATGCGGTAGGGAAACGATACGAGAGTAAAGACGATTTGGAGAGACGACTGAAACTTCTTTCAGTGAAGGATCAATTTTATTTTGATGTAGTCATATCCACTCCGACATTATTGATTGTTAAGTGTTGGGTTGATGGATGTCTCTAGAGAGTTCGTGCTTCTACACAAGTGCAATCCCCGGCATTTTATGTTTGTATTTACGATTCAGATCATACATGTTCTGTAACTGAGCGTTCTAATCGATCTCGACAAGCAACATCAGATATTTTAGGAGAGTTACACAAGTACTTTCTCGGTGACGTTGGTCCATCCGTTCGCCCTACGAGTGTCGGAATAGCTATCACTAAGCAGTTTGGTGTAAAGGTAATTACTTTGTTTCGGCTGACTTGTTTATACAATGCGGCTGACTTAGTTATATTAACATTACGGCTGAGTTATATTAACAATGCGGCTAAGTTATTGTAACGATACGACTGTGTAATATGAAAGGTTGCGGCTGACTTATTTATACAATGCGACTGAGTTATTATAACGATACAGCTGAGTTATTATTACTTTGTTGCGGCTGAGTTATTTGTATTGTTTTTCATGTGGACAGATGGATTATTGGAAATCACATCGGACACTGAAATTTGCAAGGGAAATCGATGAGGGAACACCTGAGAGTGGGTTTGAAAACTTGCCTTCTTACTTATACATGATAAGAAGGGAAAATCCGGGTACAATTACGCGTCTTCAAATTGATGAGTTTGGAAGATTCATTTATGTATTTCTTGCGTTTGGTGCGAGCGTAAATGGGTTTTCTTTCATGCGCAAAGTTGTGGTTGTCGACGGTACGTTTCTTAATGGTAAATACAAAGGGACGCTTCTCACAACACTAGCTCAAGATGGTAACTTTCAGATTTTTCCAATAGCCTTCGCCGTGGTTGACACTGAAAATGATGACTCGTGGCATTGGTTTTTTACGCAACTACAACTTTTGATTCCTGACGACGAGGGTCTTGCGATAATCTCGGATAGGCATAACTCGATAGGGAAAGCAATTGGAAATGTGTATCCGTTTGCTTCCCGGGGAATTTGTACCTACCATTTATATAAGAACACTAGGTAAACACCAGCGCCTTGCGCGGGGTGAATGTCTTAAATGATTTTAATTACTTTGAATTTTTGTGTATAGTTTACATTATGTAACACATATATAATGACTTTTATATAATGTACATTATATTTTGGTAACACAAATTAGAACTATTAACATATACAAAAATCCGTACCAATTAGAGCTTAAATTTTTGAAGTGCCATAGTTAATTACTCAGCAATAAATCTTTACTTATAAAATGAGATTTATATATAAGTGATGCTAATTTTTATGATGGCATAAAACATTTATATATAATATATTTTAGATAACTAATTTTAGCACTTGTATTATGCAATATATTACGCATATATTGATATTATATATGTGGATTTTCTTTAATTTGCAAACCAAAAATATATTTTTCTTGAGCAAAATTATCGCTTGCAGTAAATATTATCTTACTTGAGTAAATATTTAAAACATTCCAAATTCAAGCAGTAATTCAGTTGATTTTGTATTCAACTGTACTCATCTCCACTTATCCATTGCTACCTTATTGATCTTAACGGCTTAGAAATCATAATTGTTTGGACCATGACTTGTTATGAAATTTAGTAGGCTCAGCGGAAATGATGGGCTCTTTCGAGCTGAAGAACCCTACTCTGTAAAAAACAATTAGTGACCTTACTCTATCTCACTCTTTGTCGGCAAGATCAAAAGACAATTGATCAACTCAGATATCGAGCACTTTCAAATAAAGGTATTAGGGTACTTCATAAACCAGCTCTAATGTTGTGCATACCACATAATTCTTCATACCACATAATATATCAAAATCTTTTATGTTGTAAAGCAAATCAGTGAATATAATCTTTTCTCTTATCAAGGTATCAAATAAGTTAATAACAATTTTTTTCATTATAATTATGAGCAAGAGATTTACATGATTGCTTCACAAAGTATTCAACAGAGAGCTTCTCTTAACTATGTGGCCATGCCTGTTTATGTTTCGAATACGTGGACGCAACAGTGTCAAAATGGATAAAAATTAATGGGTTAATTCAAACCAATCCAAACAATGGATTTTAATGGATATCAAAATTGGGTACAAATGGATTAATAGATAAAATAGGTTAATGGATTGGGTTAAAATGGTTTGGATTGTAATGAGTAATGAGTTATCCACAACCAAACCAATAAAAAAATTATAACAAACAAAAACTTAAATCAAATATACAAACAAAAAATAACCAAACCAAATTTCCAAACCAACTAACTATACACCAAACTTAATTTATTTTCTCATATATATAATTAAATTTTAATAAACTAAATCTAAGCTAATTCTCATATATAATTTTTGTTAACAATTAATTCCTCATATATATATATTGTATGTTAGTTTTTTAATAAGCCAAATTTAATCATAATTTTGCCAAAACCATAGAATCAAGTTTTCCACCAAAATTATAAATTGATTTTTCTCATCAAAACCGCAAAACTGAACTTCCCGCAAAATTGAGTTTTTTTTCGCAAAAATAGCAAAATTGTGTTTTCCCGCCAAAACCATTGAATTATGTTTTCCTGCCAAAACCGAAATCGTGTTTTTCCCCGCCAAAATCGCAAAATTGAGTTTTCCCGCCAAAACCGTAAAATTGAGTTTTCCCGCCAAAACCATAAAATTTTGTGTTTCCCACCAAAACTGCAAAATTGAGTTTTTCGTTACAACCAAAACTGTAAAATTGTGTTTTTCCACCAATACCGTTAAATCATCTTTTCCCGCCAAAATCCTAAAATCGAGTTTTCCCGCAAAAACCGTCAAAATCGTATTTTTCCGTCAAAACCGCAAAATCGTGTTTTCTTGCTAACCCTGCAAAACCGTATTTTCCGCCAAAACCGCAAAATTGAGTTCCCGCCAAATTCGTAAAACTATCTTTTCCCGCCAAAACCGTAAAATCAAGTTTTTCCGTCAAAATCGCAAAATCCTGTTTTCCCAAAATCGAAAAATTCGAGTTTTTCCGCCAAAATTGTAAAATCGAGTTTCCCGTCAAAATCGTAAAATCGTGTTTTGCAGCCAAAATCACAAAATTATTTTTTCTGCCAAAACTGCAAACGCGTGTTTTCCGCCAAATAGTAAATATTGTGATTTTCACTAAAATCCTAAAATTATTTTTTCCGCCAAATAGAAAAATTGTATTGTCCACCAAAACTATAGAAATGTGGTTTGGTTTGAGTTGGTTTATCCATTTTCACATACCTACGTGGACGGCTGCAGATTTAAAGGTTAGCATCAGACTTTCTAAGTAGTTGTTTAATTGTTTTGGGACAGATTCGAGCATACTTACTATAGTTTGTCTCAAAAATCCCCTGCTATATATTATTCGTGAAACATTACAACTTCTTTTTGTAGACACGTGTCATCACTTGGATTATTCTTAAAATTATTAGATAAATATGTTGGTCCTTCTAATTATATAATAAACTTTTTATTAAATTAACCATAAATTCATTATTAATGTCATTTATTATTTCCTTAAATAAAGATTACGGAATTGCCTAATGTGGCTAAAGTATATATGACAATTAATGATTTTGAATAATAAAGATCTGATAAAAAAATGATGTATCTTCTATCAAATTTGTTTAATTTTAATCTATTAAAATAATTTTAAAAAATCAGAATAACCATATTATAAAAATTAAGATTTTTCTGTATATGTTATATTTGTAATTTTAAAAAACAATTATAAATTACTAAAACTCTTAAAAATCTCACATTCAAATTTTGCGATCCATGGTTTAAATTTTTTGTTATGATAAAATACAAATGATTACAAATCATATAAATAAAAGTCTTATTTAATTATTCATTAAGATTTAATATATATATGTATATATATCATTCTAAATTAAACTATAAACCATATTGAATAAATAAATATTTTAATTTCAAAATTTACTTTGAATAATTTTTTTTGATAAAAGTTTTGAACTAACATTGATAAATGTTTTTAAATTATAAATTACTAAAATTATTAATCCCACAATGAAAATTTTGTTATCAGTAATTTAAAGTTTTTGCTATTAAAGATACACATGATCAAAAAAACATATGAGTAGAAAGCATCATTTAATAGACATTAATATTAAAAATATACTATGTATGTTAATATCATTTAAATTTAATTACATATCCTATCAAATTTTTTAAAAAATTGTTTGGATTAATAAAATTTATTTATACGTTCGCACCAATTTAATTATATATGTAATAGTTACTAATTTTTAATTATTCAATATATATTTATTATTTCATAATATGTAAGAACATATAATATATAAAATAATTTATATATATAATGATTATTCCGCGCAAGGCGCGAATCTTAATCTAGTCACTCATTCAAGAACACATGGAGCATTTGCGTTAGCGGCTTAAATGCATTTAGCATCCTATTCTCACTTTCGGGTGTTACCTGTCCAATGATTGGATCGTAGCAATCAATCTTCTCCTTCTTCAAATCCATGTGAAACGCCACCCAGTGATCACCAACAACCTGAAGCATTGCGTACAAGTGATCCACATCTTCAAACCATTTCAAGTTTGTTTGTAATTCATCGGGAATCTTACCCGTTGCTAAATCTTCATAGCCAATGCCTTTGAACTTCATCAGAGTAGGTTTTATCTTGAACTGCTGGTAATCGTGAACCCATACAAGCAGGAACCAAGGGTCAATAAATGCAATGCGCTTGGACCAGAAAGGGGTGGGTTCTCGCATGGACCTTTTCGTGAGGACTTTCATAAAAGCAGCGACATGCTACATAATGAAGATTAACTAAGTCATCAAACAATATTTAACTCAGTCGTAATGGAATATATAACTCAGCCGTAATAGAATATTTAACTCAGCCGTAATAAAATATATAACTCAGGCATAATATAACTCAGCCGTAATAGAGACTTACATTATCAAACAGCCATCCATATTGTATATCTCGCCACGGTCTTTTAGTGATGAGTATGCTGTAGAAGTCACCCTCATAGTCAGCTGTTCTTGTAATAGGTCTTTTAGTTGGTGGTGCTGGTTGTTTGGGTGGAATGACTTTAATGTGTTGCATAAGTTTTTCCAATTTCGCCGGATCAACAGGTGCTAGAGGATCATATATTACTGATGAAAGCTCAAAATTCTTCCTCATGCACGTCGTTCCATTGTCTCCAATGTAAGGAAAAACTGGTGCTGAAGAAACTGCCATCAATGCACACCTCTGGGGAGATAATTGAACAAATTTCTCTCGATACTCCTTTATTCTGGTAGATCTAATCAATTCCTCTTCCTCCACATCAGACTCCGCCAACAATTCATTCTGTGCCGCGAACATATCGTCGGTCACTTCCGAAAAGCTACTGTCCCCACTCGGCGTCTTAATCTTTACTCTTATACAATTGGCACGTGGTGGAGTGCCGGTTGGAGCAAGGCCCTCCTTCTTTATCTCAGCCACCGTTTGCGTCTTTAACTCGACCTCCTTCTTAGCAGCGGCTTCTTACTTCTTTAACTCAGTCTGTTTTCTCCTTTTTCTCAGCCGCCTCCTTCCTCTTTAACGCAGCCTCTTCTTTTTTCTTAGCAGCGGCCTCCTTCTTTGTTAACACAGTCTCATCATCCTTCTGTTTTGGATTGCCCCTGCGGCCTCCTCCCTTACCACCCTTAGCATCCTTATCAACCTTAGCAGGAGAAACATAAATTAAATCAAGAGCATCAGCATCTTTATTAGGTGTTGCAGCAGCTTTAGCAGGTGTTGCAGTGACCTTAGCAGGTTTTGCAGCAGCTTTAGCAGGTGTTACAGCAGCTTTAGCAGGTGTTGCAGCGGATCTACCAAACTCATCAACCAAAGTCTTTTTCACCTCTGAAGCCGTATCAAGATCCTCTGCCAATTTATTTTTCGCCCCCAAACCCTTACCCTGGGGCTTAGCTAACGTTGGACTATTGACAAAGTTCTGTTGTGCATTCGGCTGCGGTGATGCCAACTCGGGACCACTTGAGAGTTTATCATAGTTTATGGCACTTTCCCCTACCCCCAGATGTTTCAGACGCTCATCCACTGAAGCTTTCACTATATCATCAATGGTCTTCTGGTCCCTATTTGGCATGTTCCGGGCTTCGTAGGAGTTAAACCGCAAGTCGATCGTTTCAAATTGACCTTCATATTGATCAAATTTTCTGGAAATATGATCCAGAGTAGTCATTATGGTCATCAGGGCCTCCTCGTTAGAACCCTTTCCCGTTGCAGCTGCTTCACCCTCACTTGTGTTCACTTTCTTATATTTTTTAACTTCTTTCTTATGCTTCTTATTGGGTGGCTCAGCTTCTGACGAAACTCCACCTTTCAGTTTTCTCTTCTTCTCCTTCCCCTGCACTTCCCAAAAACCTCTAACAAATCTACCTGCTTGTATGTCTGTTATCAAGTTAACGAGTTGTGGGTCGTTATCTTCACCCGACCATTGAGGAAACATCTCTTCAACTGAGTCCTTCATAACCTTTTTCCTCACACGCACCTGCAATATTAACTCATAACTCAGCCACAATAACACATAACTCAGCCATCAATTATAATAATTCAGCCATCAAATAACTTGTAACTCAGCCACCAATTATTTAATAATTCAGCCATCAAATAACTCATAACTCAGCCACCAATTACATAATAATTCAGCCATCTAACAACTCATAACTCAGCCACCAATTACTTAATAATTCAGCCATCTAACAACTCATAACTCAGCCAACAATTACTTAATAACTCAGCCATCAAAAATGACTCAGCCTACTACAAAATAATAACTAAACCATCATATACTCATCGCTCAGCCACCAAATAACTCATAACTCAGCGTTAAACCTTACCTCGCCATGATCTATGATCTCTTGAGAGAACAATGTATCAAAACTTGCACGTGTACGCTTTCCACCCCATCGGAAAAGCAGAACGTCTTCATTATTGACCACTCTCCCAAATCGCTCTCCAAAGCAAGTGACAGATTCATACGCCCAAACCAATAACACGTCCTTCATGCCGCTTATTGTGTATGACCCTCCTTGTGGATCCAACATTTTAATATAGTCAACAAGAACTTCATATGCAGTCCGACCCCATGGATACGACATCATGGCTTCATCGTCGAATACTCTTTTTGCACTTTTAAATGGTATCCTAGAATTATGATGCAAAGCATAAAGTCCCATGGCTTGAAGAAATAACAGCCCTAACCATTTATGCTTTTCAAAACTCCAACTCTGACAGACCTCTAATGCTGGCTTCAGTTCATCTAACTTGGGTCCCATCCCAAGCGGCAGATTCAACTCCTCCCAAAACGCTTTATATGGGTCAGGTTCAAAACTTTCTGTTTGCACTGGATCTGTGTTTAGCCCAGTGATTTCGCCAAACTCATGTAAGCTAAACCTGATGGGTTGATCAACGACGAGACTCCAAATCTCTTTTTTATAGACTCGCAACTGTCTGCATAGTAGATAGTGTACGGTCTTACCAGACCACACGCTTTTGCGTCCAGCTAGCTTAGCAACTATTCCAATAGGAGACTTCTCCAGTTCTTCCCACACATAACGTCCGATTGCTTCTCTAACGTGATGGAATTCTCCTAAATGGAAATTGTGATTAATATATTTAGCTTCTAGATTAGAAGACCCTTCAGGGTAAAGTCTTGGAGGTAATCCTGTGATTCAGCTTCAGAAACATCCATCTGTTTATATAACCGAAAAATAACTCAACATAATATATAACTCAGAAACAAAATAATATCTAACTCAGCCGAAACATAACAATAACTCAGCTGAAACATAATATATAACTCAGCCGAAACATAATATATAAATAAGTCGAAACAGTAATGAAATCACTCAGTCGCAACATAATATATAACTCAGCCGTAAAAAAATATAAAATATTATCGAAACATAATATATCACTTAGCCGCAACATAATATATAACTCAGTCACAACTTACCGGAGAAGACGATTTCGTAGAAACGATTGGAGGCTAAGATTTCGGGGACGACGTCATCGGAGAAGACAAGACAGTTAGTTCAGAGGCAGTAAACAAAATGTCGACGGTTAGGGTTAGTTCGTTCGAGAGTTCGACAAAGAAAAAAGTTGTGTAGTTGTGATTAAGGAGACGGTTGATTGTCCCTTTTTTTATTTTAACGTGAAAGGAGACACAATATTATCTTTCTGACGTGGATATATAATTGTCTACGTGGATTTATTGTTTAACATAATTTCAATTAACAAAAAGAAAACTAATTAAGGGCCTTTTATATTTTACGGCTGAGTTTTCATTTTTTTGTTTTACGGCTGAGTTTTCATTTTTTTGTTTTACGGCTGAGTTTGGGTTTTCATGTTTTGTATTACAGTCCATGTTTTGTATTACGGCTAGGTTATGTATAAAATTTCAGCTCGAAAAAATGAAACGTAGCGATAATAACACCGTTCGATTGCCGATAAATATGGTGTCTTCTAGAACAATACAACTTTCAACTCTATATTTTTACACAATTACTTTCAATGGATTATTTCTCGATTCTTGTATTGCCTGAAGAAATTCAGGTGTTAGTGGTTGAACGTGTGGCCGGTAACTCCTTCACAAATCTATATGGCCTGAGAGCATCGTGCAAGTCGATGAAGGCGTTAGCTGAGCGGAGCAGGGTATACCATTTTTACGATATGTTATCTGTTCCCTGGAAACTCAATATGCCTCCTGAGTTGTTTAAAACTTGCTACGCTGAGAGAAATCCAAGCACACTTTATATGAAAGGTGTACAGTTTTTCTTCACATTTAACCTTCAGGAAGAAGGACTTGTTTTCATGAAGCTTGCAGCGGATGAAGGATATGAGCGTTGTGTGTATACATACGCAATGACTCGAAAAATCTTTTTTTTTTGGGGGGGGGGTGGGGATGAGGAGTATTTTGCTTGTTTTACAAGAGAATCAGTTGACAGGATCGGGAAACTAGTGCGATCTAAGAAATGGGGATGGGGTTTGTGGCACGGTGACGAGTTCCGGGCAAAGAGGGACGAATTCATTTCAACCGTTGTTCCTTCGTTCTATAGTTGCCAATGTGTTCCTGTTTTGGAGCGAGATTGGGTCTTGTGGTACATTGAAAACACTAAGAGTGACAAAAATGTGTAACCGTTGTTTCTAGATCAAAGAGGTGGGGCTCTTCTTCCGTGAGTTTGAACCGATGAGCGTGATCAGGGACACAATAGAGTGGTGAAGATGTATTGGATCAGAATCTTCTTTTTTTTTAATGTTCTTTGCTATGGTATTATTACGGCTGAGTTATCTTTTAATTTATGGCTGGGTTATCTTTTAATTACGGCTGAGTTTTTTTTTTCATAATGACTGAGTTATTTTGTTGGCTGAGTTATCGTTTATTGAAGGCAGAGTTATCGTTCATAGACGGCTGAGTTATCGTTAATTTACAACTGTATAAATTATACATAATGACTGAGTTATGGTTGGGTTATATTTTAATTACTGCTGAGTTTTGTTTATGGCTGGGTTCTCTTTTAATTACGGCTGAGTTTTAATTTCATAATGACTGAGTTATTTTGTTGGCAGAGTTATCGTTCATAAACGGTTGAGTTATCGTTAATTTACAACTGTATAAATTATAAATATTTACGGCTAATAAAAAATATTAGATATATTTAAAGATCCCAAAGTAATTACGTTTTTGTATTGGTATTTATAATTAAATATAAAAAATATTATCAAAATATTAATGTCTCGATATTGTGAACCTCATAATAATGAGCCTCGATATTCTCATGGCAGCCAAATTTTTCACACGCATAATAATGGTCTCGATATTCTAATAAGAAACGTCCCATTATTATAAGTTTAAATGCCTGAGTTATATTAACATTGACTAAACTTTGTGGCTGAGTTTTGTTTTTCATGTTTTCTTATAACGGCTGTGTTTAGGATTTTCTTGATTTAAACAAACTACTGAGTTTTGGTTTAATTAAAGCTGAGTAATTGTTTACATACGGCTGAGTTAAACCAACTTAAACGTTAAGGCTGAGTTAATTTACAGTACGTATGAGTTGCATAAAAGTTATGGCTGAGCTAAAACCAAAGGCTGGCTTATGATTACAAAACATGACTAAACAAAGAAGTAGTAGTAGCAAGCCATTGCAGCCCCACAAACAACCACATTTCTCAAACACCGACCCTCACTCATACAGTCGTCTCCTTTTTGAGCAGATTAAGTCTTCATTTTGTTCTCCAACCGAGAAACGTTAAGTCTCACCTCCGAGATGTCTCTGTTCACGCCACTTATCACTGACTTAATATCTTCAACCTCTTCCACCAAACACTCATCCACCCATTTGAATAAATGTCTCTGTTTTCACCAATATAATCAGATCTAAGTCTTACGTTTCAGAACATGCGAAATAAGAACCAAAACTAACCTTATGATATCTTTTTGCACAGCAATAGTACAATTTTCCTAGATTTGTAGCGCTTCCAGATGTAAAATTGTCAGAAGGTTCACCACACCAACACTGTTTCGACATTCCTCTTTCCGCGTTCATACCTCGTCTGTAATAAGTTCCTGGATTAGAGGATGAGGAAGACAATCTCAAAACAATTTCAAAAACATTAGGTTGACTTATCGCCTCTTATTTTAACTTTGTAAGAAGAAGACATCAAAGAAACGGTGACGTTTTAACAATTAAATATATGCCTTAAATATATAAATTAATTTACTGCTTTGTTATTTAAATACAATAATGACTGAGTTATTTAAATACAACATAACTGAGTTTTAAATAACTCAGTTATTTGGATACGACATGACTGAGTTATTTAAATACAAAATGTCTGAGTTATGTAAATACAACATGGCTGAGTTATTTAAATACGATACAACTGATTATTTTAACTTAACTTTGCGAGACTGTTGTGTTATTTAAATACGACATGGCTGAGTTATTTAAATGCGAGACGACTGAGTTATTATTACTTAAAGGCTGAGATAATGTTAACTTTTTGGCTGATTTTTGTAAAAAAATCCAAGATACAGACAAGTAATCAGTTTCGAAAACCAAAATTATCAGGACCAAACTCTTCAAACATGTCGACGAGATCACGCCAAAATCTAGTTAACATCCACGATGGCTTGTCGCCTCCATGCGCCCAAGTCCTCTTCAACTCGCGCATCTGACAACGAAACAGCGTTCTAGCAACCAAATTAAATTGCGTCCAAACAGTCAAATTACGCATTCGTTCCCACCTCTTTTTGCGCTACAACAAAAAAATATTAAAAATATTAGTGTTATTGTTATATCTTATATGGACACATATTTGGTTCTTACAGCGAGTTGAAGAAACCAGCGTTCCTTAAAATGATCGGGAATGACGCGGTATGTCGGCCACTCATGAACCCATCCTTTTGCTAGAATCAACGGAATCACCACGAAGAGATCACTTAAAAATTTAAACCAGGTGGTGCAGGTGGTGTCAAGCAAGTCACCCGGACCAGGGTATAGAACGAGGAGGTTTTCCCGATTTGCAGAGCTTTGTATCGTATTTGCACTGTTATCTAACCTCCTTGAATAACCAGGAACAACCTCCATTACTTTTGATGGGGATAAATTTTTCTAGAGAGAGAATGAGATGGGAGAGAGAGAGTAAAAAGAGAATGGACGTATATATAGAGAGAAATAGAAATGTGAATAGTCGCCAAATTCAATGAATAAAAATTGCAAGTTCCTATTCCCTCCCAAAAACATGAACGGTCGCGAATTAAATTACAACTAGATTTTGACCCGCGCTTTGAAAGCGCGGGTTTATTTTTGTGTTTTTTTTCAATTGACAAATATTTAGTAAATGTCACATTTTCATATATTTGTGTTTTATTTTATAAAAGACTTAAAATTTTTATCTTTATTTATCGTATTTCATTTTAAATGACTATTTATGTTAAAAAAAATTAAACTTTATTTTTTCAATGAATTAAGTTGGTATAACTCTGATAAACTAATTTTATTATGGGGTTAATATTTTAATTAAAAAAATTATATACTTTTAATAAAGATTTATACTTTTCAATAAAAAAATTCAATTATTTTTATGAATGCTTAAATTATATTAAGAAAAGAAAAAAATAATAATTAAGAATAGTTGAAAAAAAATTATTTGAACTTGGACTCAATGGTCCAAAGGAAAAAAAAAAGGTGAGATTTGAATCTGATTTTTTAATAGGCCCAAATGGCCCAAGAGAGATTTGATTTGGGCTGGATCCAAAAATAATGACCCAATATAGATTTGTTATTAATATTACTTAATTGCCCTTAATGAAACATGCAATGTTAGTGAATGAAATATGCCCCTAAGGTAATTATGACAATAGGATCCTGCTTTAATAGTATAGATTATGGCTGAGTTATGTTAACTTTACGGCTTAGTTATTAAAATTACAATGACGGTTGAGTTATTTAAAGTTTAGGGTTTAGGGTTTAGAGATTAGGGTTTAGAGTTTGGAGTTTAGAGTTTAGGGTTTAGGTATACCTAGGCAATTTTAGAATTGCACAAATTCAGTTGAAAGTACTTATATGGTTAATGTTATATAAATTAGGCTCGCAACTTATGTCTACATGTAAGGTTGTAAGTAATTGCAAGATAACATATACCTCAAAATCATGAGATGGTGTCAACTTGTATATTAAAAAAAAAAATTACACTTTCAGATGAGTTATATCCATCTTCAGACTGATAAGAGGAACCTTAAATAATTATTTTTTGTTTATTTGCATTACATTTCGTATTTTAGGGTATGTTTGTGGTTTGGCTGAGTTATATGTAACGTCACGGTTGAGTTATATAGACGACACGACTGACTTATGTAAATCATTTCGTATTTTAGGGTATTGTTTGAGGTTTGGCTGAGTTATATCTAATGTGATGGCTGTATTATGTAGATGAGACGACTGACTCATGTAAAGCATTTCGTATTTTAGGGTATTGTTTGAGGTTTGGTTGAGTTATATCTAACGTCACGGCTGCGTAATTTAAACGAGATGGCTGGGTTATGATAAACAAAGCATAAGTTTAAGTCAAATACAAAATAAAATACCATAAGTCATACAAAATAAACGATAAGTCAAATATAGGGTTCTTTCATGGTAAATCACGCGTCAAACTGCGCTAGCAAATTAACTCCTTTTTCATCGAAGATCTCTGCTGCCATCTTCATCCGCAAAAAGCTCTCCGAACACTGTGACGGATTCATACACCCAAACCAATAAGACCAAACGAATTTGCTATCCGCTAGCTTAGCAATCACTCCAACATGAAACTTCTTCAGATTATCCAACACATCATGTCTTATTGCGTCTATAAGTTGAGGGATGTCTCGCAAACGTAAATAAACCAGCCACAAAAATAACTCAGTCATAATTACATACATAAATCAGCCGTAAATAATACTAACTCAGCCACAATTATCTTCTATGTATCAGCCGTTAAGAACCCTAACTCAGCCATTAAGAACCTAACTCAGCCGTAAAGAATACTAACTTAGCGACAATTATCATCTATAAATCGGCCACAATAGAAACCTAACTCAAAGCAAAGCGTTGAAATATACCAGAAAATACGATAACGGATATTTGCGGAGACGACGATCCTGGAGAAGACGCTTACGGGGACGATTTCAGAGAACACAACGGAGACAATTTCAGTGAAGACGATTTCAGAGAAGAACCTTGCCGAGAAGAGTTGCGGTGAATATGATTTTGAAAGCGGTTAGGGTTTAGTGAGAGAACACTTTCGGTGAATTTTCTTCTGTGGTTTAATGACGTGGGAGGGTTATTAGTGATGTGGATTTTTCTTAATTATTTTTAATTATAAATAATCACAATAAAAAAAAAATTAATCAAGGACATTGTAATTTACTAGGGGCTACAAACATTCTAGTAATTTCCAAAAAATGTATAACATTCTAGTCATAAACCAATTTTTCTGTAACATTCTAGTAATTAACTCAATTATATATCAATAAAAATTATAAAGAGTTTTGGTTACCGGGTTTGTGTAAGGTATTACAACTGCCAGGTATTAAACCGGTTCGAATTTTTTTTAATAATGTACATTCCAAAAATAGTTAAGCAGAACTCCCTTCTATTCTATAATAGAGAAATGGTTTAAAAATTTTAGGAAAATTAGAAGAGCATTACATCTACCTCGTCCTTGATCTACCTCACAGCTTCAACACATGCTTCTTTGTGTAGTGATAAAAGTTGATTATGCAGAGCAGCTGATGTTTGTGAATTTTGATAGTGACTCTTATGGGTAGTTTTGGAAGCTGTTGATGTGTGCGAGCATTATGTTCCCGTCAAATCCGGTGGTTTGTTGCCAGGAAAGCCACCGTAGCCAGAAAGTTGTCAAGATTTGTGAATGTTTTTCATCAGAGACTGAACGTCCAATCTGGATTCTAACGGGAACTCAACATTTTTGATGCCAACATTGTCTAAACAGTGTGAAAGTAGAATCGGGTTTCATCTTGCCGCCGCAAAAAAAAAAGGTTTTGAGAAACTTGAAACTTGAAAAAGGCATAAATATCTAAATAGCAAACCGATTTGATTGAAGCAAACTTTAAATTCGTATTTAGTCTTAAAAAGATATATACATATATATATATATATATATATATATATATATATATATATATATATATTCAAATAACTAAGACATACACGAAACTGGCAAAAGTACAAAATCTTTCGGGAACCATAAGCCGGCACGGTACAGCTTACCACCCAAACTAAAACTAAAACAACAAAGATTAGACAACTTAAACTAGCACAAGGAAAAGAGAGATCGCTAAGAACTTCTGAAACACACAAAAACATCATAGAAATGTGAAGCAAAACTAGTGCGAAAGCCAGAATGAACGAGAAAGCATTGACGGTCGATTTATTGAGATTCGAGAAGAGGTCCAAGACAAGTTCCGAAAAGGAACTAAGAGCAACCATCACTCAAGAACAAGCTTCACCTGAGGGAAACCACTAGATAATGGTTCTCCATCCGAGCAGCAAACGGAGAACACGGTTGACAATCAACAACTCAATTGAGCTAAAACTCCACAATCCCTTACCAAAAAATATGGAAAGTCTGTCGGTTAAAAACCAATTAGGGATTTCACAACTTCGCCAACGGAGCATCACACTGAACAATTCAACATCTAGTCCAAAGGTCGGCCAAAGAAACCTTACCGAACACGAAGCCCAATAGGCGACATAATGCCATAAAGGACATGAAAAATATCCAAAGGTCACAGCCTGATAAATTTAAGCCAAGATCCACATAACCACCAAACATCAACGCCTCATGAGCAAAAGCTCCAGAAAGAAATCTGAATCCCATTCCAAACCTAAAATATAAGCCATGGCTTAGAAGACCTTCGACATAGATGATCCTGGGACATAGAGAGTCCACCAATGACCCGCTTGAAAACTGCTTCCTCAAATCCGATGAAAAAAAGTAATTACCCACATCAGAGATGGTTTAATCCTGCACCGCCCAACATAAAACAAATTAAAAGTAAGGAGACAACTCAAGGAAGGCGAGCAAGTGATTATGCAACCCGACCACTACAGCCATAATCGTTTACTGAACGCCGCGACCAACTCTATCGACTGAAATTTAAAAGGAAAACAAGTGAATTTAAAGAAGCCAGAAAAAAAAGAACGGAAGAGCATCCATGTTTTCCAGCCGCAGTGAAGAAGAGAGAAAAGAAGAACACTAACGCTATTTAGTTCAGCGTCCCAAACATCACCGGATTCCATCGATTATACTGTCGTGCGTTCTCTACTTTCCGCACCAGCGACCAGTGCAGAAGAAAATTACGAACGAAATTCAGTCGCTAGAGTTGGCAGGGCCGGCCCTGAGATTTTGGAGGCTTGTGGCTGTGTCTAGGTAAATTTTTTTTTTTACAAATTTGGGGGCCTAAAAATTTTTTTCGGGGTTCTATTTGTATGTAATTTTTTTAAAAAACTTTGGAGGCCTGTTGCAAATGTTTCACCTAGCATGGCCCAGAGAGTTGGTCGCGGCATTCAGTAAACGAACAGGGCTTACTCCGATTGAACTCAAACCTTCAGAGCCTCGGATTTGACAAACACACCAACAGAACACACATATAACTAGAGACCGACCCATCATCAGCAACTATTAATCCAAGGTATGGAATCAAACGGGAGAAACACGAGACCGTACAATATTACCACACTTACCGGCGTCGAAACCCGACTGTGTGGCTCGCGAGCACCACAAATCATCTGGGGCTGCCTGAACCCATGAATCTCCAACCGAGAAAGGTGCGACCAAGAGCCCGACGCAAGAACTCATCGGAACCTCCCTAAACCCGATTCAAAGCCACACCTGCAAGGACATCGAGTTATGCGATTAAACTCGAAGATACATAGATACAGCCGAAAGGGGAACTGATGCAGCAGCATCGTTACCTTTCGCGCCAACATAACCGAAGATACAAGATTCAAATCATTTTGGTTTTACTTATTTCCTTTTTCATTATGTCGGTGTTTCTTGTTTCTTTTCCTTATTAGATTAGGTTTATACGTTCCTTTTCCTAATGGTATTGTCATAAGGGAGGGTCTAGATAAACATATGATGAACTTTCTTTGTAAGACACACTTTTGATAATAAACTTAGAGCTTTGGCTTTTAAATTACCTTGTGCGACTTGATTAAATTCGTCTCTCAGGAAGTTGGTCTCAAGAAGCTATCGTAATAAACTCTTGATCGATCCAAGAACAGGTCTCGAAGAACCCTAAAGTTCATAGATCGACCGTTCACCCATTCATACACTGCGCCAGGTTGGTATCAGAGCTTTGCTACACTCCTAAACTTTCTCAACCACTACGATGGTTCGTAAGACTCATTCTCAGCAATATGTTTATGACTATACCCCCGCTACTCAACAATCCATCGCTGATCTCGAATCACAAATCACAAACCTCGTTGATGCTGTTGCCGCCTTGACAACTCAACAAGCCACCGCTACTCAACGTCACCGCCGCAACGATCAGGTCTCGCTCCACAACGATTCCGACGACGACAACAACCCCTTCGCTCCACTCCGAAAACAACAACCTCGCCGTCGCACTAACAACAACTACGAGTCATATTCGGATAACAAACAAGAAGATTCGTCATGGAAAAAGTGCTTTAAGCTTGAGATACCAGAATTCAAAGGTTCAACAATCACAGAAGAATTGTTAGATTGGTTCGTTACCGTTGAAGAGATTCTGGAATTCAAACAAATCCCTCTGGATCGATGCGTTCCTGTCATTGCCATCCGTTTTCGGGATCGAGCTGCCGCTTGGTGGTATCAAGTTAAAACCACACGTGCTCGGTTAGGCAAATCAAAGATAACTACATGGGATAAACTGAAGCATGAGATGCAGAAATTTTTTTTGCCTTATAATCATGAACAGTTGATGTTTCAGAAGTTTCAGAATCTACGACAAGGATCTCGCACCGTTGATGACTACGCAACTGATTTCTTTAAGATGATCAACCGCGTGGAAGTTAGAGATACAGAACAACAACTCGTGATGCGCTTCATAGAAGGATTACGTCAACAGATACAATTCACATTGAATCTCTTCCAGCCTCAGTCCATATCTGAAGCTCACCAACAGGCCTTAACGTTTGAAGCTCAAACTCGTAACGGCTCTCAACCTTGGGGATCTAACAGACATACACGAGCTAACACTTCAGCTTCAACATCAACAACAAGTGACTCCACCGCCGTAAAGACAGAAACCGCCATTGTCACCACAGATCAACAAAAACAGCAACGACAAGGAGGGCTAAGATGTTTTTTCGTGTGGAGAAGCCGGGCATCGTCAATCTGCGTGCCCATCACGAAATAAACGAGGATTATTTATTGAAGAAGTAACACCAGCCGATGAGATATTAGAAGACGATGACGGTTCTGAGGCAGAGGAAGAACTCTACCCGGACACCGGCCACCTCTTGGTCGTCCGTCGCTCCTGTTTAGCACCACATTCTGACTCCCAATTTCCGCAAGGAAATCGTCTCTTCCAATCTCGCTGCACAATCAATGGCAAAGTATGTTCTTTTGTAATCGATTCTGAAAGTTGTGAAAACGTCATTGCAGCCGACATTATTACAAAGCTTGCCATTAAGGACGAACCTCATCCGTCACCTTATAAACTGGCTTGGTAACAGCAAGATCATGATCTTTTTGTCACGCGACGAGCCTTAATCTCATTCTCGGTCGGCAATGTCTACAAGGATCAAATATATTGTGACGTAGCTCCGATGGATGCATGTCATCTCTTGCTCGGGAGGCCATGGGAATTAGATCGTCGAGTTATTCACGATGGCTTTCTCAATACCTATAGCTTCAGTATTGATAATCACAAGTTCGTGCTGAAACCTTCTCCCACCTCACAACAGCCAACGACAGCGAACCCTGTGCTCATGTTGCAACGTTCTCCGTTCGAGAATATGATGCGTGAAGAAGGTTTGTCATCATACTTCTCAGCAAACCGTCAAGTTCGGACCGCTTCTGTAACATTCCTCCGGCTTTTACTAAACTCATTAGTGAGTTCTCGGATGTCTTTCCAGAAGATTTCCTGGAAGGCTTACCGCCTCTAAGAGATATTCAGCACCGGATCCCCTGGTGCCGCCTTACCCAACAGGTCGCATTAGAGGATGAGTCCGGGCGAGCATGAGTAATTGCGTCGTCAGGTCGAGGAACTCGTCTCAAAGGATTCCTGCGTGAAAGCCTGAGCCCTTGGGCGGTTCCAGCTTTGCTCATTCCTAAGAAAGATGGTTCATGGCGAATGTGTGTTGATAGTAGGGCTATCAATAAGATCACAGTGAGATATTGTTTCCCCATCCCACGATTGGATGACCTACTTGATCAGATCGGCACGGCGAAGATCTTCTCTAAACTCGACCTTAAAAGCGGTTACCACCAGATTCGTATCAACCCCGGTGACGAATGGAAGACTACTTTCAAAACTCGGGAAGGCCTGTTCGAATGGCTCGTCATGCCTTTCGGTCTTTCAAATGCTCCAAGTACTTTTACGGGTAATGAACCAAGCACTGCATCCTTTTATTGGAAAATTCGTCGTCGTCTACTTCGACGATATTTTGATATTTAGTGCATCATTGGAAGCACCCTTGTTGCATCTCCGATAAGTCCTATCAGTTCTTCGCAGGGATCAGTTCTTCGCGACGTTAAAAAAGTGTGAGTTTGGATCTTCAGGAGTCCAGTTTCTAGGATACATTGTCTCTGACAAAGGCTTATCCGTTGACCTGGTAAAATATCAGCTATCAAGTCTTGGCCGAAACAAACTACAATCACGGAGGTACAGATTTTCCATGGTCTTGCATCTTTTTACCGCCGCTTTGTATCTCAATTTAGTAGTTTGCTGGCTCCTATGAAGGATACAATTCGCGATGGTCGATTTCACTGGACGCCGGAAGCCGATAAGGCGTTTGCCCTTGTTCAGCCCCGATTCTTGCATTGCCCGATTTCAGTCTGGTCTTCGAGCTCCATTGTGACGCATCCAAAGCTGGCATTGGTGCTGTTCTTAGTCAAAAAGGACGACCCATAGCATTCTACAGCGAGAAGTTAGCAGGCTCACGTTCCCGTTATAGCACATACGATGTGGAGTTTTATGCCATTGTTCAAGCCGTCAAGCATTGGCGCCATTACCTCTTCCACAAAACTTCGTTCTTTACACTGATCATGATGCTTTGAAGCACCTGAGCAGTCAAGGGAAAGTCTCCTCGCGTCACGCCTCTTGGATAGCGTATTTGCAACAATTCACTTTCGTGATCAAACACACTTCAGGAGCATCTAACCGCGTTGCTGATGCTCTTAGCCGGCGCCATTCTCTTTTGGCCGTAATACATTCGTCTGTGCAAGGGTTCGACACGTTCGTTGATCTTTATGCTACAGATCCGTTTTTTGGTCCTATCTTTGAAGCGGCTTCAGAGGGTCATTCAGCTGACTATACTACCCATGAAGGGTTCCTTTTTCGTGGTACGCAACTCTGTATTCATGAGTACAGTTTGCGTCTTCAACTTATCTTGGAGCTGCACAACAAGGGCCATATTGGGTGTGATCGTACCTTACACTTGGTAGCCTCTTCTTACTTCTGGCCTACACTCCGGCGTGATGTTGAACGTTTTGTGTCCCGGTGTGTCGTTTGTCAACAGTCCAAGGGTAGTGCGCCTAATGCGGGTCTATATATGCCGCTTCCAATTCCTACACAAACGTGGGCAGATATCAGTATGGACTTTGTCTTGGGATTGCCACAAACTCAACGCGGTTTTGATTTAATCTTTGTTGTGGTTGATCGTTTTTCTAAGATGGCTCACTTTATCCCTTGCAAGAAGACTACTGATGCTTTGCAGGTCGCCTCTTTATTCTTTTGTGACATATATCGTCTTCACGGGTTGCCTCTTTCGATTGTCTCCGATCGTGATTCTCGTTTTCTTGGACACTTTTGGCGTTCTCTGTGGAAACAGCTGGGTACTTCATTGGATATGAGTTCTGCTTACCATCCACAAACGGACTGTCAGACGGAAGTGACCAACCGCTCTCTCGGCAATCTTTTACGTTGTCTTGTTGGGGATTCGATAAAGACATGGGATTTAAAGTTACCGCAGGCTGAGTTTGCGCATAACCACGCTTTGAACCGTAGCCTTGGATTCTGCCCTTTTCAAGTTGTTTATGGTCTCATTCCGCGAGCTCCGGTTGACCTCTCGCTATTTCCAGATCGTACTCGTATGCACGGCACAGCCTCGACGTTTGTTGATACTCTTGCAGACGTCCATGTACAAGCTATTGCGAATCTGGAGATGTCTACTTTGTAGTACAAGAAGTCGGCTGATACACATCGGCGTCGTCTTGTCTTTGAAGTTGGCGATTTGTATGGGCATATCTAACTCGTGATCTGATGCCAGCTCGTGCATACAACAAGTTAAAGGCTAAGAAGATTGGTTCTCTTGAGGTCTTGGAACGTATCAATGATAACGCTTACCGCCTTCGCCTACCAAGTGGTATTTCAACTTCGGATGTGTTCAACGTCAAGTACTTAACCTGTTATGTTCCCGCCAGTTCTGTTTCAGATTCAGGGTCGAATCCTTCTTACCTGGGGAGTCCTGATGCAGCAGCATCGTTACCTTTGGCGCCAACATAACCGAAGATACAAGATTCAAATCGTTTTGGTTTTACTTATTTCCTTTTTCATTATGTCGGTGTTTCTTGTTTCTTTTCCTTATTAGCTTAGGTTTATACGTTCCTTTTCCTAATGGTATTGTCATAAGGGAGGGGCTATATAAACATATGATGAGCTTTCTTTGTAAGACACACTTTTGATAATAAACTTAGAGCTTTGGCTTTTAAATTACCTTGTGCGACTTGATTAAATTCGTCTCTCAGGAAGTTGGTCTCAAGAAGCTATTGCAAGAAACTCTTGATCGATCCAAGAACAGGTCTCGAAGAACCCTAAAGTTCATAGATCGACCGTTCACCCATTTGTACGCTGCGCCAGGAACATTCTTGGTGGCGGTGAGAACGACCGACCGCCGGAGCAGCAGACGAGAACATGACGGCTTTTTGACTATAGTTTCTTTTTGTCGCAAGAAGAAAATGCTAGCAATGAAAAAGAAGTAAATGATGTTAGTAAAAAGATACTTTTTCTATTAGAGAGTTATTCTAAACGTTAAAAAAAAAGTATCCAGAATCCGAGTTACTTCTTCCAAATGAAAATTGTCATTTAAATCACCAACTTTTAAATTTGGTTGAAAAAAAAACATGAACTTTTTCCTGGACCATTTAAAACCTCAACTTGTCTTGACTAACCATCTAAATCTGTAATATATTTTGACTAAGCTATTTTAAACACACCGTTACATTTGTTAACAGATTAATTTAACAGAGTTAACCACTGTTTATAATTTCAGTTAAATCCTTCTGAAATTCGTTTTAAAGTTAAAAAACGTTCCTCCATGGATTTGAACCCGTGACCAGAAGTACAATTACTGCACAGCCTAACCACTAGGCTACTTATAATTTAATTAAATTTTATAGATACTAATCTCTCTTAATTAAACTAATTAACATCGTTTTAAAATTTTAAAAAGTGTTCCTTTAAGGATTCGAACCCATGAACAAATTTCAATGACAACAATGCTAAAGCACTTGACTACATACAATTTTATTAACTTGAAAAGAAACTAATCTTTTTAAAACTACACAACATCGTTTCCAAATCTAATAAACCCCAACTCTTTTCTTCTTCAAATCTAAATCCCTAATCATGAGAAAAAGAAAAACATGAACAGAGCTTTGAGAGGATGATAAGAAACAAATTATCCTTTCAACGACCAAAGAAAAAGAATGTCGAATCCGTGGGTGGAGGAAGTGAAGCAGAGGCTCATGGAGACATGCTCGTGGAGAAGGGACTCGGACAAAGAGAGGATTTTTGATTCATTGTCTTCAGATGACGATGAAGATAATGATAATAACTATTAGTATCTATACAATCTAATTAAATTGTATGTAGCTTAGTGGTTAGGCTGTGCCGTAATTGTACCTCTGGTCACAGGTTCAAATCAGTGGAGGAACATTTTTAAATTTTAAAACGAATTTCAGAAGGATTTAACAGAAATTAGAAACGGTGGTTAATTCTGTTAAATTAATCTGTTAACTAATGTAACAGCGTGTTTAAAATGGCTTACTCAAAATATATTAGAGATTTAAATGGTTAATCAAGATAAGTTGAGGCTTTAAATGGTCCACGAAGAAGTTCATGCTTTTTTTCAATCAAATTTGAAAGTTGGTGATTTAAATGACAATTTTCCCAATAAAGAAGTATCGAATACAAAGATTTAAACCAACTTATGAATTAACAAATTCACATTGACTACATATTTATGTAATACTCCTTTTCAGACACTCCTGATTTCTTCTTAAAAACCACTTGCAACCTATCGTCTATTTTTTTCCTTTTGAAATCAGCAAGATCTCAAATCTGATTTTATTCAAACTCACTTACTCTTATGTCATGACATCTATTCATTATTCATTTTTGTTGCCACTTATAGCTTCCCAAAAATTGAATGGATCATTTGTATCAAATGTTACCTTTTTCTTTACGTCCATAATCTAATAGGAGGCTTAAATACACATTTAGGTATGCTAGCAACCATACTGTCCCTTACTCCACGTGTTTTTTCTTTTTCTTGCAGACTACTCCAACCAATCTACTACTGGTCTAACTTCACTAGACCCTTCCTGAAGTGCTTGTGAATCTATGTTAGCCTAATGATCACATGTACTTGGTTTGATATTGCCTTTTGCTCCATGATTATTCATTAAAGAACACATCTCGATTAATTTATTTTTAGGCTCGTAAACTACAATTGGGGCTCGCCCTACAACCTATTCGCCAATATGCTTCCAGCTGACATATGTCCCTTCATTACTCATTTGCATACCTTTAACATATCTTTTCGTCCGCTTTGAACTTGAAGCCGTTTCTGTAAAAGCATGCCCAAAACTATATCAAAATTTTCGTCATTACTGGAATATGCTTGACATCATTTAGTCTTGTGATGGTGCCATCATGCATTCAAAATTTTATCTGTCTCACATCCACGACATGGCACAACTTGTCGTCTGCTAACCAAACATAATCCATGTTTCCAACCTAAAACGTGTCAAACCAATCCTTATAAGGAGACATATGGAACGAAGCACATGTATCCAAACCAATCTGAGTGATTACCTAATGTTACATCAAGCATATCGTCATCAATTGATTGCTATGAGTCATCGTTCTTCTGAATCACATTTAAAAAACTTGAACCGTCTTTAGATTTCTGCCCTTTGTCAGGAGTGTCTCTCATATAGTGACCAACTTTGCAACACCGATAGCATAATACCTTTTTAATGTTCTTCTTGCTGGTACCCTCATGACACTTCTATAATTGCCTTCCCCTATCCTGGTTGTCATTGACATAAAACTTGAGACATGTCATTCATCCCAGTATTTTATCATCGCTCATTATGTAACATGCATGAATAATTGTCTCCAGATTTGTGGTCACCTTGTTAACTATGAGATCTTTCAATAAGGCCTCAAACTGAAGAGGAAAATAACACATCATGATCATAGCTTGATCCTCATCCTCAATCTTCACAACCACATGCGTCAAATCTTTGATGATTTAATTAAAGTTGTTGATGTGTGACATAAGATCTCCACTCTCAAAGATCATCAACCATACAACATCTGCTTGAAGATATAGCCTGCTTGATAATGATTTTGACATATACAAAAAAATTTAATTTATCCCACTCTATTTGAAACCTGTGATATCCATTACCTGATTTGTTATTTCATCTGACAGACACATACAAAGGGTTGAAATAAACTGAGTCTGCATCTCATTCCAATCATTTTGTCTGTATGTGATTGGAATGAGATGCAGATTCAGTTTATTTCTACCTACCTTGCTGCATCAACAGATCATTAATTCACCATTTTCAACGATCAAATTTTTTTTTCCATTTCACTAAGGTAGATCAAACTTGAGAGAACTTCATATAGTCATTTTAGGAGTTTTCGTAACCCAAAGCTCTGATACCACTTGTTAAGAAACTCTCGAATTAAAATTGAAGAGAACCGAAAGAATAAGAGAGAAAATTTTGATTGAGATTAATATCTGTTTTAGAGTTTGTTTATTGATTGTGTGAATGAAGAATTTTCAAACCTTATATAAACCCGTATGTATAGCCCTAAAATAACCTTGAGTCCTCTTTTTTTAATAGGAAACTAGGTGTTTTCCTGCACTATGTGCAAAAATAAAAGTTTTACATTTTACATTATATTTAAAATAAAATTTTGTTAATTTTTAGATTTTATCATTATGCTTATAATATTTAACTAGATATTATTATTATGCTTATAATACTAGATCAAAATATTATGCTTATAATATTTAACTTGATTTTCGGGTAAAATGTTAGTTGGTATTAAGTAATATTTTTTTTTGAATTTTGATCTACATATTTATGTTAAAAATTGATATTCGGTGTTTATATATCCGACCCAGATCCGCGGTTGAACCGGTAAATCCGGTGATCCGTATATAATCCGGTTCAAATTTAATGAAATTTAGTTAATTAAAAATCTGATAAAATCCGATAAAAATATAAAAAATTATCATTAACCAGTAACCTAATCTTGGTTGACTCATTAAAAACCCAGAGAAAAGTGATAAATTTTCTAAAATTTATTTTTTGTACTTTTAAATTGTACATAAGATTGAAAAAATATTTTATTTATATGTAAAATTAAGATAAAATAAATATTTTTTTTAAATTTAGGTTTAATAATATATATGTGTATATTTAAAAATTATAATCTTGGAAAGATTTTAATCTATTTATTTTGGTTAAAATATATTAAATCAAGTTTCATTAAATTAAGATAAAATTTTGTTAGGTATATAACTATCAAAACCTAAAACAAATAGATATTAAAAAGAATTTAATGTTATTGGAACTAGAAAATTGGTAATAAAAACTTTATAATAATAAAAATCATAATTAAATAATATTTCAAAAATTGAAAAATATTATTAGATTTTTGTTTCTACTATTATACTATTTATTGTTATACTAATTATGATCTATGGTTTATTACATACAAGAGATCATAATTGAGCGACAACAAAGTTTGTTAAAGTTTGACTATATTTAAAAAAATTAATATGAGGATATTCCAAACTTACGGAAAAACTCAAACAAATATTTTAAAGGGAGGTGAAGCTTTCGGATGGACCTCTCTTCATATATTTACATACGAGCTAAAGCATGATTTCAGAATTATGTGGCCACATATGTTTAGTGTCGTGAAGTTAGTTCAAATTCGGATCATTTAACTCATCGGAATTTACCTACCACTAGACCATCCATGTGTGATTAATATAAATACACTAAATTTGGATATTTAGTTTGAAATGATATAATATTAGAAACTTAACTAAATATTTATTTAATTTATAAATAGTTCAATTTTATTTAAATTAAAAATAATATTAATGGTATGTAATTAAAATTAAAACATATAGAAAAAAAATTGGTGTAAATCCTCCATATTGTTTCTAGGGTTTAAAAAAAATTACAAGCAACACAATTCACAATAGTTAATGTTACACAACAGAATTAAAATATAAATTGTGTATAAGAATGTGATTTTCTGAAGATTCTCGCATGTTTTACTTTAAATTTGTTATCTTCGTTCTTTGCCTTTTTCTTACAATTCTTTTCCACAAAGTTGATAAGATAGAAGTAAATCAAAACCAAAATATTAAGTTTAGTAAACTAAAAAATCTTCAGTATGTAGTATATTTAACTTTATGTGTTTATGAATCTTTGAAATCGGAAAATTTTCAAATATTAAAAATCTAATTCTTTAAAAAAAAAATCTAATTATTTAATTTTTATTTGAAATAAATTATTTTCACCAACACTTGAATGCACACATTTGACAATATTTTTCAATTCTTTTGAAGTGACATTATAGCTAATATATATTGTCTATGCATATAAACACATAAATATAATGGTGACATGAGCTTATTCACATTGGCATCATAATTTTATGGCAGTTATAACATTATCATAAGATGTAGCAGATATAATAGTAAAGAAATTTGGAGTTGTATGAAGAAAAAAATCTTATATAATATTTTCTTGTATCTACTATTATGTATGGTGAAAAATAAGAGAGAACTTAATCCTATATACAAATATGATTATTGTGATCTATCAAACATCAAAATTTATTATTAAACATAAAATTTTGTTATTAATAAGAAAATATTTGGAAAACTTGTTTTGCAAATCAATTTTTTTTACGATTTGAAAAAAATTTTTTATCAAATACTCTTGAAAATTAATTTTTCTCTTGTTTAGGATTTTCTGAAAAGAAAGAGTTCTATCAAATATTTTGTTGATGAAATTTTGTTGATGAAATTTATTATCAAGGGTATAAGAGTTTTGCCACTTAATAGAGAAAATATTTTTGAAAATGTATTTTCAGTGGTGGTAAACATAAATAATGGTACCAAGAAAGTTGTAAACATTAAAATATCCCATATTTTTAGTATTGTATTTGTCATCAAATTCTTTTTATAAAATTATTATTAAATGATTTTTGAAATTTTCTTTTTCTTATGATTTGTTTTTTGTCATCTCTTTTCTTATGATTTTTAAATGGGAAAACATTCTATTTTATAAATAACCTTTATTTTTACAATTAGAAAATATACTATCAAATATTCTTTTAGTATTTCAGAAAAATTAAATTGCTATCAGATAATTATATATATTAAATTATTTCAAAATTACCCTTTTACAATTCATATCAGTACTATTTTTACACTTCGTTTGTAATAGTATTATTTTAATATCATGTCCATCATCAAATTCTCTATTTAAAATATTATCGAAATAAATTTTTACAATTCTCTTATTGTTAGGATTTTAAATATATGATACAAATTTATTTTTCTTAGGATTTGTTTTTTAAAAAAGAAAACAACTATCAAATATTCATTTACATTCTTTTGGGGCATTAAGAAGGAAATTTTAATATTACATAATCTTTTAAACTTATATTTTGTCTACGATTTAGAAAATAAAATTACTATAAAATCATTATTTCCACTTAATATTAATTATTTTTAGAAGTTTCTATTTTCAAAATTTTGTTTTTTCAATAAAACTAATATTTTTACATTTTTTTCTTTATTAATTAAATAAGTTTTAGTATCATGTTTATCATTAAAGTTTTAAATGTAAAAATTAATACTAAATAAACGTGTACTCTCTTTGATGAGGATTTGAAAAACAAAAAAGAAAAAAATCGTATTTGGTTAAGATTAAAAAAACAAAGCATATTGTACAAATCTCTTTTATTTAATTTTTTTTTTAAAAGAAGTTACTTTCACATAATGGTAGGTTTTTATAGACACATTCACAATCAAATTCTCTTATTGACACATTTCACAATCATATTGGGTGAAAATAGTTGAAGTTATTTTTGGTTTTGAACTTTTTAAACACAAAGTTATCTATTAAAAATGAAAGTTAGTTATTTATTAGAAAATCATATTATTTTTATAATTTTATTTTATTTAGATTTTAAAAAGGGAAAAATTACTTATTATATAATTAATTTTCCTTCAAGACTTTTCATTAAACAATTCCTTGCATTTGTAGGATACCATTATCTGTTTTTGTTTAAGATTTTTATACAAATAACTTACTTTTGATAAAAGAATTTTGTTTAATTAATTATCTATTTTGTCTTATACGTACAAACACATATTCATCATATTCACTTATACTCATGTACAACAACAAATTCACAATTAAAACAAATATATATTAGCATCAGAAGATGCAATAAAGATAATAAGAAATTGAATTGTATCAAGAAATTAAAATAAAATACTCAAGTAATATTTTTCTTGTAAATACTGTTGTGTTTTGTTTAAATAATACGAGGAAGCTTAAACCTAAACATAGATGCGAAATATTTGTAGCTATTTTTGATTAATAATTTGTGTAACATATAATTATCTATTAAAAAGGAATTTTAGTTATTTATCAGAAAATAATAAGAGTACTTTTACAATTTATTAGGCTTATAAATAAGGAAAATTGCCAAAAGTACCACATTCATAGTACCATTTTTTCATGTTTACATTAACCGCTTTTACCATCACTTTTAAGAAAGGTCTTTTACATTTATAACCCATAGGTTAACTAATCTATATTTAGGATTTAGAGTTGAGGGGTGTGGTAAGTTTTTGGAATGTGAAATTTAGGATTCTAATAATTATATAAATAAATACTTAAAAAATATAATTTTTTAAAAAAAATATTTTCAAACATTATTTTTGATTTTCAAAAAGAAATTTTGTGAAAATAATTTCATCAACAAAATTATAATAAACTTTTAATCAACATTATAATTTTCATTAAAATATAATTCCTATAATAAAATTTTAATCAACATCTAAGAGAATTTCATCAACAAAATATAAGTGGCAAAAGAATCCTATATAATAAATGCCATCAAAGAAATTATAACTCCTATCAAATAATTTCATCAAAAAAACTTTTAGAATTATCGTTTATTCAAAAATTTAGAAAAAGAAAATTACTATCAATAACAATTTACAATTATATTTAAATAATTTTTAAAATACTTTTTTATAATTCATTTTTGTTACTATTTCTAATATCATGTTCTACATCAAATTATTATAAAGGTAAAAATATTATCAAATAACTAATTTTAAAATTCTATTTTTCTATGATTTTTAAAATATAAGAGTAATTATCAAACAATTTATCTTAGATGATTATTATATATTTATAAAAAATTAATACATTTCAATATCTTTATTTTTTATTGTCATGTGTCGCGATAATGTTAATTAGAAACTTTGAAATAATTATTTTTAGTCGCAATTAATAATTTTTCCACATTACTATTTTTACAATGCCTTTTGTCATTATTTTTAATATAAAAATATTTCTCAAAATAGTTTAAAAAAAAAGGAAAATCACTTTCAATAATTTTCAACCTTTCTTTTGTTTCGGAACTGTTTAAAAAAAGAAAACTAACTATCTTATACTTTATTTTAAATCATAATTATATATATATTTAATTATCTTTAGGATTTTAGAAAAGGAAAATTACTATCAAATACTTTATGTCAGGTATCTATAAAGAAAATTTGGAATAATTACTATAAAATAATATCTTACAGTTATATTTGGTTTATGATTTATGAAAAGGAAAATTATAACCAAGTGGTCTTGGCTTATTGGTAAAGGACTCACAGCTTTGAGTACTGCCATGGGTTCGATTCGCCTTGGCCACCCGGGGTTCCTTAAGTGTTAAGAAAACGCGGATTTTGTGGGCCTCATGGTGATTTGTCATTTGGTCTAGAAAGCTTTTGGGATCACTCCATGGTTATTAAAAAAAAGGAAAATTACTATCAAATAGTTATTTCTTGTTACATTTAAATATTTTATAGTTACTATTTTACAATTTATTTATTCCACAATATAATGTTTCCATGAAGTTCTTTTCAAATGGGAAAATTACTTTCAAATAAACTTTCCAATTTTCTTTTAATTAGGATTTATAAAAAAAAGAAAAATTACTATTAAATACTTTATTTTAGATAACTATAATTATATATTTTCAATTCTATTTTGTTTCGGATAAAAAAAACTATTATCAAATATTTTATTTACAAAAAATAATATTTTTAACACATATCACATTCTTAAATTTTAGTCGCCATGTGTCATAATCATGTTAATTAGCAACTTTGAAGAACCAAGCTTTATATAATAAAATTATAAAAAACTTATCAAAAATATAAATGTCCATGTCGCAGTTAGGTTCAAGCCATGTCATCATTATTAGTTTCAAATGTAATCATTTTTCTTTCAAAATCATTGTGGTGATGACACATTACAAATCACTTTTTAAAGAATGTCTAGGGGATTTTCCTAAATCTAAAACAAACCCACTGTTTTTAATAGAAAGATTTTTAAAATTTAAAGGAATCCTATTTAGTTTTTCCAACAGAAATATTTCCTAAACCAGAATGCAAGCTGATTACTCGTTGCCAAGAAGAGTTGATCAGATTTTTGGTTGCAAATGTTTCTAGTAGATGTTTTATGATCCATTTTCATTTTTTCAATAGCTTACCGAGAGGCCGAGATGTTCTTACTTAATATATGTAAGAAAACGTTTTTTTTTTAAAAAATGTAGGAAAACGTTATAATGAAAAAAAGTTGCAGGTCTGTTTTAGAAAGAAATTACGATAATCAGACTATCTCTTATTCCAACATCTAATCTATTAATTTAGGGTCCTGTTTTTTATCTACTGTTTAAGGTTGTCATTTAAATTTTGGACTCAATCAAAAATCTATCATTAATATTGCACATTACTTATACAACATCAACCGAAATATCTAATCTGAACAAACTTCACATAAATCATCCCTCGGTTATCTATACAAAAAACAATAAAATTTTCAAATACTCTTTACACTAATCAAGACATGTCTACACATCTCACGTCTCTGCTTATAGTTTGGGTTTATACTAACTTAAAACTGAACATTAACTTGATAAATTATATTTGCTTCTCTTCCATTCACGAATTGCACCTACAACACACCAAAATATAATCAATTCATATGTGTCTATCTTTAATCGTACTAAACATTCTAACATAACAACCTTTATATTTACGTGAGGTTTGAATAATACATAGTTTCATAGTCTATCACAAAGTAGTACATGATATGACTTTTATTCAAAGTTTATCAAATGACATCTAACCGAGTCACTTCTTCATCTGTTAGACTTACATTAACCTGTCATTATGAACACAACATAGTCATCAAGTAAGCTTGAATGTCATATATCTAGAACCATATACGTATAGATCTGGTTCACATCATTACAAACGTTTTTTTTTTTTTGGTCATAACACACGGTACAATTCTTTTATATTTCTTACATATATATAGTATTTCAAATTTTCAAAAATCTATAATCTAATAAAGATCTACATACAATCATTTAGGACGAATATTCTAACAACAGTTTTATAGATTTGATCAAATCTATTTTATTTATTTTCCTTTATCTGTTAGATTTGAAAAGTGCGTTGGTTATTTTTTTTTTTTTTTTTTAATTATTAACTAATTAAATTATTAAAAACAATTATTTTTTATAATGTAATTAAAAAAATATAAGAAATAAAACAAAATCAACTCTTTAATTTAAGGAAAATAATTTCATAATTAATCGCCAACTCAACCCACTAAATTAACATATGAAACATTACACATTATAAATTAACACCATGTACAACATATATTATAGTAGGCATGCGGGTTCGGGTAGTTCAGTTTTTGGGTAGTTTGGTTTGACTAAACTCTTGCCAAATTAAACAGTAAAATAGTTTAATTTGATTCGGTATCTAGGTAGTTCATTTCTATTTTTTTTACCGAAACTAACCAAAGTTTTTGGTTTTGATTATATTTTGGTTAAAAAATTAGGTAAAGTCGGTTAGTATGGTTAATTTGGTTCAAAATTTTGGTTAATTGAGTTAGTTCGGTTCAAATTTTTGTGTAATTTTGGGTAGTTTGGTTACTTCATTTCAAACTTTTGGTTAGTTTAATTTGAAATTTGGTTAACAATATTTTTTTTGAAAAACCCAACTAACCGATTACCGAACCTAACCGAACTGAAAACCAAAGTTTTTATAAACCTGCCAAATCGAACCGAATTTCTCACCGAACTTACCATATTTTGGTTTGTTTCGGTTCGGCGAGTTTGGTTAAAAGTATCAGCCCTATATTATAGGCCAAATCCATTCTATACCCGTAAAGAAAATATATCATATATATTATATCCACATATTATATAACAAAAATACCGCGCACAGCGCGGGTCCGTATCTAGTTTATAATATTTAAAACAAACTCTTAAGATTTTTTAAGAATAACTATAACGTAACAAAATCTTAATTTTGTGGTCTACATAAGGTTTCTATACATATCTTGATCGTGAGCGAGACTCTTCACAAGGCAATTCAGCTGCACAAAGAGAGAGAGAGAGTAGATCGTAAGATGAGTACACATAGTTGTTATATAATTCAGGCAAACATTTTCTTGGAGAAACAGAGAAGTAACCGAAAAAATCTTGTGTCTTTTGATTGATCAATTGTTCGAAGCCTGTTTCCTAGTATTAAGCCTGTTGCCTATATTATTTTAAGCCGTGTGGGATATACAAAGAGTCTTGTGTCCTGGTGGTTAAATGCTTGTGAAATTATTATGGGTGGTCGACAGTAATAAAAACGTTAAATTTAAATTACATTTTATGAAATTTTTTTTGTTAATTAATATTTTAGATTTTATCACTTGCTTACCAGTATTTAATATAAATTTGATTTAATTATACATAAAATTAAGATAAAATAAACAGTTTTGTTTATTTTAAACTTGTATTTACTGGATATATATTTATAATTTTAAAATTATAGTGTTAGATAGATTTTTATCTATTTGTGGTTAAAATATAATAAATCAACTTGTCTAAAATAATAATTTTATACAAATCATGTATACTTTGATAGAAAAATCAACTTGTAAGTAGCATTAATTAATGTGTATAAATATGTAAAATTTATGTTTATGATGGAATTTCTCAGAATCAACTTGTAAGTAGTATAAATTAATGTGAAATATTCTCATAACTAGGTGCATAGTCCCCGCGCAAGCGCGGGGTCGGCTATATTATAGGTGTATTGTATAGTTTTGTTTACGGGATTTTATTGTTTTTTGTCTATAATGTGATTGATGGGGCTTTGGATATTACATAGGTTGATGAGTTTGATATAAGAATGAACGACGAAGTCATATGTTGATGTTTTTATATCTTATATGTTCAAAGTTGAGGGTGATGGAATTTGTTAGTGTTTACTTAGGTAGTTGTTTGTATATAAATCAAATAGTGCATGGAAAAAGATAATAAATTTGGATTTAAAATGTTAGGGTTTCAAAATAACTGGGCCTTGAATCTATGGTTTAGTCTAATACTGAAAAACCTGTTTGGACTTCAACTCTTTTTTTTTTCTATGTCGGGAATGTGGGCACTAATTTCCCGATTCATGTAGGTAAAATTGTTTCTTAGTTTGTGAGATTGAAAAGCGTAGATTGATTTTAAGCATGATTGATGAGAGGTTTACTTGCATCAGCTTCGTCTGCCGTGGGTGTTGAGTTTCGTCGGCGCCAGATGTTAGACATGCAAGAGAGAAGATCTGAATATGTTAATTTCGTGTTTTGTTTTTTCTTCTCTCGTGTTTTGTGGGTTCCACTCTTTGCTCAGGCAGTACAAAAGATGAAGTCTGGCTAGGCCGTCTCACTTCTCCGAAGTATTCCCTTGATTAACCTCCCACCAACATCTATCTTCTGATTCTGTCTTGAAGTCGAGGAGCTTCCAGAAAAATTAGCTTCCATCTGCTGTTCCGCTTGGAATGGGGAGTTATGAAATGCCGCATAAAAAACATATTGGCAAATAACTAATGATTGTCAACAACTATCACTATACTAAATAGAAAATAAATCAAGGTTTTTTATTCTGCACAAACTAAAATCTTACAACAGGGTTGTCACGGTCTTTTTTCAGGAGCAAGATCTTTTTCTTCCCAGAAACCATAGCCAATGCAATTCTTGGGAGAGAACTATCCATGACAGAGGCTAAAGTTGCGTAGATGAAAAATAGATCAGAAACACAATAGATTTTTTCAGATAAGGAAAATATGGGATAAGTTGTTGACTAATTACCAGTTTCAAATGTTGGTATGTCATTCCACTTGAATTTGCCTGATTGTAATCTTGCTTGGAGCTGCCAAATATGCTATGTTTACCAATTTCTAGGTTTGTGTTCGCAATCACTTGGAGCACCTAGCAACCTCAAAACGATCGACTTTCACAATGGAATCTGCTTTCAAAGATGGCATGTAATGATTAGCATGTCCGACGGGAGTAAACCCATGAATCACGAAATCTGCAAATAGTATTATCCAACAAAGAATCAGAAAATAAATTAAAACAATTATGTTAAATAAGTGTGATAGATCGAAGATTAACTTACCTTTTCATCGAGGAAAAGAACCGTGATTCCCACAAACTCCCTGTCTTTCTTGAAGTTCAGGGAATCCCAGAATCGGAGGAAGCCAGAGGCTATGCTCTGACTAATAAGACCAAGACGGAGAGACTCGAAGGTTGAGTGACGGACGCCGGGACGCCGGTTTGACGAACTGGAGAGGCAGAGAGAAACATTTTCTAGAAGATGATTAAAGCTAAGAGGAATCAATGAGTTTTGTGGAGATGCAGATTGAGTTCATCAAAGATGAGAATCATATATATATGGTTTACAGAGGGGCTACAAATCAGGAACATTTATGATCAAGCGATTTAAGATGGGGACATGAAGAGTTCACCGGTGAAAAAATAAATTACGAACATACACACGGCGCAACTCTGTAACTCAGACTTGTTTGAGACAATGATGAAAATAACTCATATTAAACTACAACAGTTTACAATATAGGAAAACCATAATTGTTGCAAACTTAAGCTTTTTTTCATATAACGTGATGAATCCCATTTAAAAATGAAACCCATAACACACTTGTAGGTCCGACCCTCAGAGGAAGCCGAAGAAGCAAGGGCTTCCGACCTTCATAAATATATATTAGGTTCGGCCATCAATGTCCAAAGGTATCAGTTAGCTTAGTGGTATAAATGTTGGTGTTTATATCTCAATAACCCGGGTTCGAGCCATGGGCTTGACATTTTTTTACACTTTTTAAAAGTGAGACCCACAAAACGATGACGTGGCGCGCTGAGGAGTGAGCAAAAACTTATCTATTATAATATAGACTAGGGTCGGCCCGCCCTACGGGCGGGATATACTTTATATATGATTTATATTATTATTTTTTGTATGATTTTGTGAGTTGTGTTTTTAGTTTACATGACTGTTGTCTTTTAAAAAGTTATAGGTGAGGAGAGATTATATGTGATAAAATATATTTCGCTTGTTTGTAATAATTATTTTTGTATTAAAGAGTTGTGGCATTGATATGTCGTGAGTGTTTCAAATGGTTTTCATGTTGTTTTTTTTACAAATTTTGATTCCATATTTGGTGTGTTATTTGTAGTTTGTAATATTTGGGTTCAGAAGGATTGAATTGTGAGTTTTGTGTATGATATAAAAATATTTATTTTTTATTTTGAAATCATAGTCTTTCGACATTCTATTGGAGTTGAAGTAGTGATTATTTGAAGTTGCATTTTAATTAAAATTAGAATGTTATATTATGTTGGTTCTGCAAAGCAAAATGCAAAAGGAATAAGATAACATATACATATCACAAACTAAAAGACTATGTTCATCATACCACGATTAGTGAAGGGCACCATTTAAAAAAAAATTAGTGACAGCTACAAATACGTACCAAGAACCCTAATATTTGGCCAACATCTCCACGAAATCGTTGTATAAATCAAACTTATTTTTGAAACAAATATATTGACGTAGCCGTTATTATCAGATTCAGCTGTGTGAGAAGGTTATTAGAGGAATTTAGTTTTTATCGAGAAAATCAGTCATAAATATGTTGTCTCGATTGATTTGTTCTTTTGAACGATATTCCTTGATTTCTATTAGTTTCTTCTCCATTTTTTTAATCTTCTCCTGCATTTTTTTTATTCTTTAAATTTTTATAATTTATCATTCCTTCCTAATTGCTATTACTTATTTTTCATCACTCAGAATAATTTTTTATTAAAAAATTCAGTCATAATATATTTCCTTCAAAATCGAATCTTTTCTTAATCTTTGCAATCTCAGACTTCCTTTTTTTCCTCTTAGTCTTATTTTATTCCTTTCATGGGCTCAATCTTTTCTCTCGCTCATTTGCATCTCATCTCCTTGTTCCCTTCTTCTCCCATTTTCTTTTTACTGAGATCAATTTTTTTTCAGATCTAGCCCTTTTGAGAAAGATCTGATGTTGATCACACAACTACTGTGGCTGACAGCCTCTCCAATTTCACTAACACCATCGAAGATCCACTGCAATCGCGTTTTGTCGACTACCACCACCACCGTCGCTTTTTTCGGCCACCACTACCATCTCGTTTTGTCGACAACGGCCAGCACCCGTCGCGTTGTGACGACTACTACAACCGTCGTGTTTTGTCGGCCACCACCACCAATCGCGGTTTGTAGACCACCGTCACATTTTTTCGGTCACACCAACAACAGCCGTGGCTCCTTCTTCCACGTTAAAAATTTGGGTTTGGGTTAGTTATATTAGTAGCCCAGTAAAGCCCACTAAGCAAACATCTCTTTAGGAACTCAGCGATTAAAATCTTAACTTCCCACGTGTCATTCTTTGTTCGCTTTATCTAATGACGTGGCGCAAGGAGGAGAGAGGTAAACATATTTTTATATTTATAGATTAAATAATAAACAAAAGATGGTTAAGATATGAATATTTTGTAAACATTTTGTATATGTTTATTTGGTCGACAATGTGATAGTTTTACACTTTGGTAGTTTATAAAATAATAACTTGTGCGACTAATTTGGTTTTCAAACATCAAATATAGCAGTCAATCAATATATTAATTTGTATAAATATGTTAAATACGATGTGTAGAATGTAAGAAATATTGATGTTGTTGTTGCACTTTAAGGTCAAATCGGTAACATCATTTCAAAGGATGGTTATGAATTTCGTAACTTGATTGAAATAGAAACGGAGGTTGCACTTGTTATCCATGTCATTGACATGACATTTTATTGATGTTTTGAGCTTTCACATATTTCTTTGGTACAAATTCGTGAAGACGATGTTAAATTGTGGTAGTGTTGTTCTACATTTAGTTAGATGAATAATATAAGATATTTTGTTTATACTATTAAAGCAAACTTATACATTTTTACTCTTGTTTTATAACTTTATATTATTTTTTTAACTATTATTTTTTGAAAAAATTGTGATTATCTATGATTTTTTACTGTGATTTTGTATCAATATCTTATTAAGTTCACTTAACATGGTTTTGGTGATTAAAACAAACAAAAACCCCTCTGATCAACATTTTTTCGTTTATCTTGGTTTGATCAAAATTGTTGAAAATAGTGTGAATAAATTATTACACTACTTTATGAGATTTCACTATATATTTATTTTTATGAAATTTAACTGTATATTTTTAAAAGTTATGTATTTTTAAGTTATATTATTTATTTTTGGTAAAAGAAAAAAAAAATATTTGCTTTATATAATTTTTTTGTTTTTCTTACTGTTTTTTTAAACATATGTTTTGACTATGTATTAAAGTCTATGTTCTCTATCAAAATTTTCATTTTTCTCTTAAGTTTAGGACTAAATCTCAATAAGCATAAACATTGCGATATCCTATATCTGAAATAAAGCCCACTAAGCTAATGCCAAGTTTGACACATCACAAAACCTTAAATATACAGACCCTAAATGAAGTTAGTGCAGTAGATGACGTCCATATTCAGAGGGACCTATTTAAGGATTTTTATAATTCAAATTAAGTAATCCTAACAAATAACAAAATGAAGATTAAATAAGAACATCTTGCTGCTATTTAAGTATGTGGATTACAGCATTATTGAAGGAAAACATAGAACTTTGTAACAAACAATGGAACTCGATTGTATTTTGCGAGTTCCAAGTCTCCATAGTTGAGTGATCACTCTTTGCGAGCTTTATTTGAACTGGGGACCTTTTCATCATCAATGGAGTCTCGGTGGAGGTTATGACTGAATCAGTATGTGCAGGCGCTGGGTCGGTGCTGGCTGGAAGTCCTTCAATAACTGGAACATCATCAGATGGCCGTTCGTGTGATCCGAACATTGCGTTTCACCACTGGATTTGGAACCATAGAAAGTAATTACAGCTCCAGCCATCATAAGCAACTCCACAGTTACTATAACTTTTCAAATGTGTAGCTTAGATAAATGAGCAAATGCAGAAAGCCAGCAACAAAAAATCTCTTACTTTCAAATAAGAGACGTTTTGATAAGAGTTAATTGTGTGCAGCATGAAAAAGGAGAGACAACGCAAACAACACATGTATTTGGTCATGTTATGAAAGTACACAGGAGCACATAGCTAAGTGCAGTCATTACAGTGATCCCTATTCAGTGAACGTACCTTGGGGTGAATTGAGAATGTAGCTATTAAGTTCAGAGAGTGCGACGGGATCAGTTTTCTTAACACCACCATACTTGGAAGATGTGGCAGGGGAACCACTATCTGCTCTACGGAGCCTGCATTTGGTGTGTTTATAGTGTGGGACGTGTGTCACTGATGTGGCATTGAGGAATAAACGATATGCACACACAGACTAAGAGAATAGGAAAACTGATGCGTTCCTGTTATTGTAAATGACATTCTCTCTCATTTCATTCATTTTCTGTCTAAAATGGAAAGCGCCATGATTCTGTTTGTGCTTTTTCCTGGAGTCTCCAAAGATTTTACACCTTTAAATCCTCAGTTTCTCCTCTCCAAACAGAAGAAGAACCTATCTCTGGCAAAGTGATATAGTCAGGAAGACAATGATTAGGAGATACCCTTTGGTCTCGAGCACCTCTGAATCCTCAGATTTTCCTGTCCAAAACAGAGGAAGAACCCATCTCCGGCCAGCCTTCCTTCAAATCAGCGAGTAAGATATAGATGAGAACAACAAATCCGCGGCCGGCCAGTCTTGAAGTTCTGGTTGCACCGAGTAACATCAAATCCGCTGACAGAGAACATGGAACCTGCAGTGAGCCGATGTCTGAAAGTAGACAGACGGTGGACATTAACGGTGGCGGGTATGAGAGTCGCCTGCAAACATGTAAATTGGTAAAGTAATCAACAAACGGAATTTAAACTATCTCCAAAAGAATAAAATACATATTTCGACTGAAAAAAGAAGAATAAGATGATCATGAGACAGTATACTGTAGATATAATCTTTATAGATAGTAGGAAGTGTGAGGATGTTGATCAAGTGATGAGGCCTAACCTTTTTATAGGTGAGAATCACCGCCTAAATGAAGATTAGATGCACTGAATGCGAGATCGTGGTTGTAGTGGGCAAGAAGAGTAAAGCTTTAGTTATTGGCGTTGAATCAATTCGATTTGTAACGGTTGGGATGAGAAGGATGAAAACAGACACGATATGAACAATCACCGACTCGAAGTTTGCAGACGAAACGACGAACCCCACACCTATTTCACAATCGCCATTGATGGCTTACAGAACAAACCTTCACAGCTGACGGCTAACCCTATCAACCCTAACTTCGCGAGTCAGGAAGAAGAGCGTGCAATAAACAGGTTTGCATTCTGTTTGTAACTTGGCCCAGACAGTATCAACAAAAAAATATCATCAAGGCCCAATCGTAAACACAGAAAGAGATGTGATTTTAAATGATTTTGCACGTGTCGAGTTCAGGTTGCACTAATTGATGACGTGGCTCTCTCAGGAGAGACACAAACATCTTTATATATATATAGATTTTGCAATTAAATTAATTTTATCAAGTTTTCCTAAAATTTACAGATATCAAAAGTAAACCATTTGTATTAGGATAAAAAAATTTATATATGTTTTGAAAAAAATGCATAAAATTTTGAAGAAATGTTTTAGTAATAAAAATTGTATAATTATTAAAAATAGAATTAAATAATACTTCCATAATTTGAAAATCTTGCTCTATTTATATCAGTATAATATTTATTGTTATATTTAAATATATTTACTTTAATGATGATATGTATGAGTTATTACCATATTCTAAAAATTTTACCAAATATAAATCAACATTAAATATAATTATCCATGTCATAATTAGCCATAAACCATGTCATAATTGTTACTGTGTCATGTCGTTTGTTATATATTTCAGGAAAACTTTTGCTTGGAGAAACAGTGAAGCAACAGAAAAAATCTTGTATCTTTTGATTGATCAATTGTTCAAAGCCTGTTGCCTAATATTATTGTTCAAAGCCTGTTGCCTATATTATTTTAAGCCGTGTGGGATATACAAAGAGTCTTGTGTCCTGGTGGTTAAATGCGTTGTGAAATTATTATGGGTGGTGGGCAGTAACAAAAACATTAAATTTTAAATTACATTTTATAATAAAATTTTGTTAATTAATTTTTTAGATTTTATCACTTGCTTACCAATATTTAATATAAATTTTGATTTAATTATACATAAAATTAAGATAAAATAAACAGTTTTATATATTTGAAACTTGTATTTACTAAGAGATATATATGTAAAGATTTAAAATTATAGTGTTAGATTTGTGGTTAAAATATATTAAATCAACTTGTCTAAAATAATAATTTTATACAAAATAAAGTATACTTTGATAGAAAAATCAAGATAAGATTGTTTCAGCGGAGAGCTGTGTCCGGAGCATTAGCTGTAGCAGACATACTACAATTACGGGGTTTGGTTGTACACATGGAGTGTAAACTTTGCAACAAGAAACTTGAGTCAATAAACCATGTTTTGTTCGAGTGCATACCAGCCCAAGATATCCTCCAAACAGTTAACTTCCCATCAGCTACATCGCCTGCTCGAAACCTTGGTGAGAAAATGAAACTGGCGCTGAAGATAATGTCTGATACAACAGTACCTGAGAACATTCGGAGAGCTGTACCAATGGCTGTTGTGGACGATCTGGAAGAATCGTAACTCTGTTCTATGTTTTGGAACACATATTGCTATTGATTCTCTAACACATCAGGCACTGGAGGAAGCTACAATATGGACAGGGATCAACAAAAGCAGTGAACCACGAGTGGCACAACTTTCTTCTTTAGAAGTATACCACCGCTGGCATCCACCTACTTTTGGAATTGTGAAATGTAACTAAAAATTTAATTGGAAAAATCATCATTTTTATATGGTGGAACTTCGTTCACAAGAGATCATCAAGGTTTGGTTATCCACCATGCCCCGAGATGCCTTCACTCCCTCCTAAAAGAGGTTAACTGCAGAACTTCGTTGCATCGTTTGGTCCCTTCAAAGTTTATCTGACTTGGGGTTCCAGGACATAGTGATGGGAGTAGACAATCAGGAAGCTATAAAAACCCTCTCCAATGCTTCAGCATGGGCACTTTATAGAACTTTATTGGAGAATCTTTCCCTTTAATATATTTTCTAGATACCCAAGTTCGCTATATTTAAGTTTTTATTTTTTTAACGTCTGATTAATTATGTTATTACAACTATGAGAAATATTACATAAACGATTTTACAGCCGACAATTCTACCATCATATGAGAATGCACGTCTGACTGCATCACTCTGAGCCGCCCTATGAGATCCATGTTCGATGATACGCCTTTGCACCATGCTGAAGACCTCTTGTAATTTTTTTTCTCCATAATCTGCATAATTTGCGTTTTCTGAGGTTTGAACCCCAGACCTCCTGGTGTAGAAGCATTAATGAACCATTAGTCAAACCACTGGACTAAGGGGGCTTCCACACTATATTTAAGTTAAAATTTATTAAATACCAAATATTTACTTTTTAAAATGTTTATGAACTTTCGACTTAATGGTTAGGGTATATAATAGGTTATAAACGTTTTATTCGACCAATGATTTAATCCTCTCTCTTTTGAGGCGATTTCCGATATCTCCTTTGCCTCTTCTTTCCATTTTTAATTCTTTCCCTCACCGTGAGTGGCTTCAATTACCGGCCCTTGGCTACGGTATTTCTCTTAAGGAAAATAGATCTAACTTCCTTTTTTACCATAATTCATCTCCAATCCCTTGATTTCGAATATCTTTTAGAGCCAGTTCTTTCTTAAAGTTGTTCCTCTTAAACAAGATTTTCCTTTTCTCAATGATTTCCCTAAAAATCGTCTCCGAATTTAGTGTTATCAAAGGAAAATTTTCGTCAATCACGCTAGACCTTCTTCCAGAAAATCTTCCTCTCCGGTGCGATTCATTCTCGATCTCCGGCGACCTTTGGTTTTGTATGGCAGATTTACTTCACAAGCCATAGGTGCAATGTCTCCCGACGAAGAAGAACCCTTGGACCTGGGTAGTGACCCTAGCTACAGGGTTTTGGATGAGAATGAAACTAGTCTTATGGGACATTTGCTGAACCCAGAGTGTCAATCTATGGCGCGTATGATTGATTATATGCCTACGGCATGGAGAGTTACGGGTAGAGTTTGGGGCATTGCGTTGTCTAGAGATCGGTTCCAGTTTATCTTTCAGAGGGAAGAGGATTTGCAAACGGTGTTGAAGGACCGACCATGGTCGTATAACCATTGGGCTATGGTTCTTGAAAGATGGACTGCCAACCCTCCTGAGGATTTTCTCCAGTCAATGATGCTATGGATCCGCATAAGGAACATTCCAGCGAATTTCTTCACAACTAAAACGATGTATAAGCTTGCGTCAGAAATAGGAATGGTGGAAGAGATAGCATATGATTCGAAAGTATCCCATACTAAGGACTACATCAGGGCTCTGGTTTCCTTTAGAACAGAGAATCCATTGAAAGCTTCACGGAATCTAACCATTCCCGATAAAGTAATCACTATCGAGTATGAGTATGAGAAAATACATAAGAGATGCTTCCATTGTCTTCGAATGACCCATGAGAAGATCAGATGTCCCTTGCTCAGGCGTGGGAATAGCAGAGACAATGCTAGAGGATCATCACAATTGGGGGAAGCTCATACAAAAGACCCAGCTCAATTGAGTGAGACTTATGTTAACCATCAGGTTGCAGTCCAACCGAATGTGAGAGAAGCCTTGTTGGACGGTCCTCCAGGCTTCCCATTGATGTTTCCGGAGCTCTCTAGGCAAGACCGTAAGATGGCAATGATGTATATTTCACACTCTAACGAAACGAAGAGACTTCCGAGAATTGAAAGAGTTAAGCAGGGTATTGCTGAAACTCAAGAGGAAGCTGCTACTAGGCTCCCAAAGATCACCAGAGATTTGGATAAAGGAAAAGGACATGTCTTTGACTTCTCTGAACCATCGGGCAAACGCCTCCAGATATCTAGTTGCGACCATGTAAGCTCTGTGCATAACAATGATAGGCGGGACAGCGATACAGAGTCTGCATCTTCTTCACTTCCGGGACCTACATTATCTGCGCCGGCTCTGGTCTCAACGGGCTTTCGCCTTGGCCCTTCTTCGGAGGGGCGAGTCACCGGGAATCAGAGCATGGTAAAATCACAGAGGAGACGCCCAAACTCGTGGAAGAGAAAGGCACTTACCAAACCAGGCAATGTGATGTTAGAAGTTTTCAAGGCTCCTAAGACAAATGATGTAGTATAAAAGATTGTCGAACCAGTTCTGAGGGATATCAAAGCACCGAGAATGCAAGTACTCACTTAATCTAAGTGCAACCAATGATTTAGATGAGTTTTAAACTACTACTAATACTAGAAAGCAATTACAGAATGATACTTTCTTGACTAAGGGAAAAGAGAACTCATGGGCATAGGGATTAGACCTTGGGGTGATCAAGTATCGAACTAAGGATGGCAAATGATCAATCAAACTATCGACCTTAAGCCTAGACACAATTCTAAGCAAGCTCTATGTCTAGATGAATGCTCATTTGCTAACATATCTCAAACATCAAATGTCTTTGGTTGAATAATGTGAAAACAATCATTACTAACAAGTCTATTAGCTATCTTAGCACCTTTAACAACAAATGTCTTTGGCAAAGTATACTAAAAGCCTAGGAGAGTTGTCTCAGCATTTCATCAAACACCTTTTGGGTGGGAAATGCCTATTGATCAACTTTTGAGTGGCCAACTCAGAAGATGCATTATGAATACTTTACTAGCAAGGAACAAGAATGATCTACACTAAAACATCCTAGAACTAACCTAATTACCCTTGATCTCCCTAACCCATGAATTCAAAAGGTGATTACTCACTAATCTCCATGATTCCTCTTAAACCCATATTTGATTTCATATTAATCATGTAGAGGAATAGATAAGAAATCAACAAGAACACAAGATGAAAGCAATCTGAATCTCCAGATGTTTTACTAGTTGTTCTCCACAAAAGAGATCCCCTGCCTCCAATGGCTTACCAAAGTACTTAACTTAGCTTTTTGCAATGTAAAACAACAAAACAAATGACCAAAAGGCCCCTGAAATAACATAAAAATCGTCCAAGCAAAACACGCGGAGCGACCTAGCATAGCCGCTCCAGGAGGTCGCTCCCGACGCGTTTCTTCGTGTCTCGCCCCGTCAAAATGCGAGCGACTTGAGCTGGTCGCTCTGGCTGGAGCGACTTTAGATAGTCGCTCTGGGCTGGTCGCTCTGGCTGGGAGCGACCTTGGTAGGTCGCTCCAGGATGCTCGAACAGGGTGGATATGCCTCTAGTAAATTGGTCGTAACTCCTTCATTACATCTTCAAATGACTTGAAACCATTTCCATTAGAAAGCTAACTCAATTTTGTGTGTCTCCACAAAATCTTAGCAACAGAAGATTCCTCTAAAGGCTCCATCCATGCTCATCTTTCACCTCCTTTTGGATCACAATGCTCCCAAACATCTCAAATCACTCCATGGCACACTCCAACACCTAATAAGGACAATGAATGCAAAATGCAACATAGACATGGCTAAATCCTAATCTATGTGATGAAAATTCTCATGGATGAATGTATAAAACAATGAAAATATGCAAGACATCAAGTCCCCTAAACTTGCTCTTTACTTGTCTTCAAGTGATCAATTCAAATTCATGGAACAGAGACAAATAGCATAACCTCACTCTTTAGTCTACTCTAGCTTCTCAAGGCCTAGTGAAACTCATACCTCTACACAAGTTGCCAGATCATCAATTAACAAGCACCTTAACCAGCTCTCACATTAAATTAAGCACAATGCAAACAAGTGAATTATTGCAAATGGATAATTGATCCTAGTCATTTGGCTTGGTGAACAAGGGTTGGTTTCATGAGAATGAAAGAAGGGTTTCCAAAGCATTTTTTCTAGCTATCACTCAAAAACAGAACCTGATCATTATGCAAAATCTATCTAAGAAAGGAAGCAACTGATGCATACATAGATTGGTTCTCATCCTTCTACCCTTTTCTAAGTGACATCAAACTCCACAAATCCCCTTTTTCACCCGATAATCATTCTTGCTCTCTCTCTTTTTCTTTTTCTTTTTCTTTTAACCACTAGAGACTCAATATCTTTCTCAACACTTAGCTCTAACTTTTCCTTATTCACTCTCTTTTTTATTTTTTATATATATTTTTTTTTACAACACTTTTCTTATCTAGAGCTTTCTCTCATTAACCTCTCTTGTCCCTAGGGTCTTTCTATCTTCTGACTTCTCCTTAGTCATTTTTATCCTCTTTTTTTTTTTTTTTTTCACTTTCCAAACCCAAGATAAAAGAACTTAGAGTACACAAACTCACCCACCATCCTAGATGCTAGCTCAAATGAGGTTCCTATTGCTAGCCAAAGATGAGAACAAACCTATGTCGCTCCCAATACTCTCAAGATTTTGCACATGACAAGCTATCAAGAAGAGGCCTCACTCAAGCAAATCAATGTTGGTCTCAAAGAATGGTAAGGGCTTAAGGGTATGGAGTGCCATTTGGGTTAACAAAAAGGTAATGAATGGAATAAGATAACCCAAATGTGTATGAGATCCATGACTAAGTATGCAAATGCCCATATGCAAGAGAGATTAGATTCATTAAGTTCAGGTTCATTTGGAGCTGGTTTCAAGGTTATATAAATCTCACACAGCACAACAAGTTTTAGGCGGAGCTTTCAAGGCACAAAGCATACAAGTTTTCCAAGAGAAGTTTAAGCTATAAGGCAATCCCAATCATTGTTCCAAATGCAACATGAATGCAATCCTATATGCTGTACACTCAATCCTAAGGATGCAAATGATGCAACTACATGCTTGTTTTTGGGTTTATTTTAATAATTTGTTTTTTTTTCTATGCAAATATGTATGTATAATGCAATGCATGAGACTCAAAATCATCAAAGTAAACGTGATCAAATAATTGGTACCTCCCCCACACTTAAATCACACAGTCTCTGTGTGAGTGAGAGAGAGATACCCAAAAGACAACTAAAATGCAAAATATGAACTGGTATATACAAGGGAGTGTGATGGGTTACCTTCTATAGGGAATGAGTAGAGGGAGATGCTCCCTCCTCGTCGTCCTCAAGTGGTAACTCTTCAAGGTGCTCATCAGCAGGAGTGCCCATCTCTTCAATGTAGAAGGCTTGCCCGAACACAGTTGGTTTCCTCATTTTCTCCTTGATGTCAAAGTGGAGGATGTTCTCTTGACCCAAATGGAGATCAATATTGCCTTCTTTCACACTAACAATAGCTCCTGCTGTAGCTAAGAATGGTCTTCCTAGAATCAATGGGTCTTGAGCCTCCTCACCCATCTCAAGCACCACAAAATCTGTAGGTATCTCATACATTCCAATCTTCACAGGGAGGTCCTCTAAGATGCACACAGGGTACTTCACTGAACGATCAGCTAACACCAGAGAGAGTCTACACTTCTTGTACTGAGTGAATCCAAGCTTCTTTGCAACAGACAAAGGCATCAAGCTGACACTAGCTCCCAAATCGCAGAGACAATTCTCAAATACCATAGGCCCAAGAGCACAAGGTAGTGTGAAGCATCCTGGATCCTCTAAATTCTCTGGAACATCAAGCCTCTGGATGATGGCACTGCATTCATGGGTAAGAATCATCACGCCTTCCATCTCCTTCTTCTTTGCAGCTACAACATCTTTCAGGAACTTGCTGTATTGAGGAATCAACATGAAAGCATCGATGATGGGCATTGCAACCTGCGCTTCACTCATTTGCTTCTCAAACAGAGCCTTGTACTTCTCTAGCAGCTGCTTCTTGAATCTACCAGGGAATGGAAGTTTGGATTCATAGGGGGGAGGAACAGAAGAATTTTCACTTGCTGGAACAGCAGCTTCACCATCTTGTATTGTTTTCTTCTCTTATCCAACCTTTCCTTTACCTTTAGCTTCCATAATCTTCTCCAAAATCTCATCATTGGTCTTCTCATCAACAATTACCACATCATCATCTAAGTTGATGGCCACCTCCTCACCTAGTTTCTCAGCATCCCTGGTGAGGGTTGTAGGAGGTAACTGCTTACCACACATAAGGGTGATAGCTTTGGCCTCCTTGGGGTTTTGGTCAGATTTTCCAGGTAGAGATCCTTGCTGGCGATTCTGGTGAGTGTTCATGGAAGCAAACTGATTCTCTAAATTCTTGACTGTAGAAGCAAGATGTGAGAATTTGTTGTTGAGCTCATTGTAGCTCCCATCAATCTTGGAATGAAGGTTCTTCAACTCATAACCAACATGCTTCTCACTTCTAGTCTGAGACTCCAAGATTTGTTTCAGTAAGGTATCAGTGGTGCTCTCTTGAGGAGCAGAGGAACCAGAAGAGGGGTTTTGTTGAGACTGATAGCTGCCTTGCTGGTTGTTTCTAGGCGGATAACCACTCTATTGGTTGTTGGGATAGGATTTCTGTTGGTAGTTGTTGTACTGAAAGTTGGGCTCTTTTTTGTACCAGCTACCATTGTTATTGATGAAACACAGCTCTTCCTGACCTTCCAAACCCTCAACCTCATGGACAACAGGTGGTGTCTCTTGGCTTGGGTTACCAACAAAGTGCAGCTGCTCTTGGGTGGCTTTATCAGCAATGAGGATGTCTATCTTATCCTGTAGAGCTTTCAACTCCTTCCTCGTCTGCTTATCATCTGTTCGACTGCCTCTGTCGTGGTCTCCACTGTAGACTGCATCACTCTTTACCATGTTGTCAACCAGCTCCTCTGCATCTTCCTCAATTCTCCCCAAGAAGAACCCATTGCTAGCTGTATCCAGTCTGGCCCTGTACTTAGGAAGAGCACCACGGTAGAATGTGCTCAGCAAGCTCTCCTTAGAGAAACCATAGTGTGGGCATTGAGCTTGGTAGCCCTTGAATCTCTCCCAGGCTTCACTGAAGCCTTCCAAGTTCTTCTGTTGAAAGCTGGAAATCTCATTTCTCAGCTTAGCAGTTCTTGAAGTAGAGAAGAACTTCTCCAAGAATGCTTTCTTGCAGTCATCCCAAGTGGTGATAGAGTCGCTGGGTAGAGACTTCTCCCACTGACGTGCCTTATCCCCCAAAGAGAAAGGGAATAACTTGAGCTTTAAGGCATCTTCGGACACACCATTGGTTTTTGACAACTCACAGTAGCTGTCGAACTTGTCCAAGTGATCAAATGGGTCCTCTAGAGCCAAGCCATGATACTTGTTGTTCTCGATCACGTTGAGGAGTCCTGATTTGATCTCAAAGTTGTTGGCTGCCACGGCGGGTGCTCGGATTCCCAATCTATGACCATGAATGTTGGGGCGGTCATAAGTGCCAATGGGTAGAGCTGCTCGCTGTGGTGGAACGTTGTTAGCTCCATTGGCGTTCGCATCATTTTGAGGTATGTCTCCCATATCAGTATCCAATCTCTGCAAGTGAGCCTGTTGCTCTTCTTCTCTTCTCTTTCTAGCACACTCTCTCTCTAAAGCTCTGATGTCTGCTGCTCTTGGAACTAGGTTTGATGGACCCCTGCTCCGCAAGTTCATACACCTGTAGATGAAAGGGAGGTGAAGAAGGAGAATCAGTAACAAAAGAATATAAAAATGACTTAGTCTCAAGTAAGTGACTAAATCTCAATGTTCAAATCTACTCAGAATTTGGCAACGGCGCCAATTTGATGTTAGGAGTTTTCAAGGCTCCTAAGACAAATGATGTAGTATAAAAGATTGTCGAACCAGTTCTGAGGGATATCAAAGCACCGAGAATGCAAGTACTCACTTAATCTAAGTGCAACCAATGATTTAGATGGGTTTTAAACTACTACTAATACTAGAAAGCAATTACAGAATGATACTTTCTTAACTAAGGGAAAAGAGAACTCATGGGCATAGGGATTAGACCTTGGGTGATCAAGTATCGAACTAAGGATGGCAAATGATCAATCAAACTATCGACCTTAAGCCTAGACACATTTCTAAGCAAACTCTATGTCTAGATGAATGCTCATTTTCTAACATATCTCAAACATCAAATGCCTTTGGTTGAATAATGTGAAAGCAATCATTACTAACAAGTCTATTAGCTATCTTAGCACATTTAACAACAAATGTCTTTGGCAAAGTATACTAAAAGCCTAGGAGAGTTGTCTCAGGCATTTCATCAAACACATTTTGGGTGGAAAATGCCTATTGATCAAATTTTGAGTGGCCAACTCAGAAGATGCATTATGAATACTCTACTAGCAAGGAACAAGAATGATCTACACTAAAACATCCTAGAACTAACCTAATCACCCTTGATCTCCCTAACCCATGAATTCAAAAAGTGATTACTCACTAATCTCCATGATTCCTCTTAAACCCATATTGGATTTCAGATTAATCATGTAGAGGAATAGATAAGAAATCAACAAGAACACAAGATGAAAGCAATCTGAATCTCCAGAAGTTTTACTAGTTGTTCTCCACAAAAGAGATACCCTGCCTCCAATGGCTTACCAAAGTACTTAACTTAGGCTTTTGCAATGTAAAACAACAAAACAAATGACCGAAAGGCCCCTGAAATAACATAAAAATCATCTAAGCAAAACACGCGGAGCGACCTAGCATAGCCGCTCCAGGAGGTCGCTCCAGACACGTTTCTTCGTGTCTCGCCCCGTCAAAACGTGAGCGACTTGAGCTGGTCGCTCTGGCTGGTCGCTCTGGCTGGTCGCTCTGGCTGGGAGCGGCCTTGGTAGGTCGCTCTGAGAGGTCGCTCCAGGATGCTCGAACAGGGTGGATATGCCTCTAGTAAATTGGTCGTAACTCCTTCATTACATCTTCAAATGACTTGAAACCACTTCCATTAGAAAGCTAACTCAATTTTCTGTGTCTCCACAAAATCTTAGAAACAGAAGATTTCTCTAAAGGCTCCATCCATGCTCATCTTTCACCCCCTTTTGGATCACAATGCTCCCAAACATCTCAAATCACTCCATGGCACACTCCAACACCTAATAAGGACAATGAATGCAAAATGCAACCTAGACATGGCTAAATCCTAATCTATATGATGAAAATGCTCATGGATGAATGGATAAAACAATGAAAATATGCAAGACATCACAATGCTATCACAGCTTCATCAGTTCCTCCACCAGCATCATTACCGCAAGTAATGAAGAGGAAATCAGCTTGTCCTCTACTGTCGTCTGAAAACAAAATCCCAAAAACCTCAGAACCTACGGTGGCTTCCGTATTGAAGCCGATGCTTCCCCATTGAGCATATTGAGTTGGAACTGTCAAGGAGCAGGAAGCACTGAGACAGTTCAACAAATTCGGGAGTACCGTCGCAAATACTTTCCGGATTTTTTTATTTTTGATGGAAACTAAACAACAGTTTGAATATGTGAATGGTTTGAAGAAGACTTTGGGGTATGATCAGTTGGTTACGGTGGAACCGGAGGGATTAAGGTGTGGTTTGGCAGTATTGTGGAAAGACAGCTACCAAGTTGATGTGATCTCAAAGGATAAAAGGATCATTGACTTAAAGGTTACGATAGGTTCAACGTCCTTTTTCCTAAGCTGTGTGTATGGGAACCCTGTAAGAGCAAGAAGAAGATAGGTATGAGACCGTCTCTCGAATTTGAAGACCTCGTGCGTCGGAGCTGGGAGGGGGGTGGAGATACACAGAGTAGTACAATGGATCATATTGGCAGATGTAGGCGGAAAATCATGGAATGGAGAAGAAGAGCAAACCTAAATTCAAGAGAGAAAATTGTGCGCCTGCGGGCTTCTCTTGAGTAGGAGGTGGCAAAGGTCTTCCCAGCATACCGGCTGATGCAAAAACTGAAACAAGAACTGGCTGTAGCTCTAAGAGAAGAAAAGCTCTTTTGGAGGCAGAAATGCCATGAGGAATGGCTCAACGCCGGGGACCGAAACACAAGCTACTTTCACAATTGCGTAAAGGGACGGCGCATTCAAAACAGTGTCTTGATGCTGTTAGATGACAATGATCAAGAGCACTTCTCCGAAGGGGCTAAGGGGAAGTTAGCGGTGGAATTTTTTAGAGACCTCTTCTCTAGTTCTAACCCCTTTGACCTAGAAACTCTGTTTCATGGTTTTAATAGCAGAGTAACAACGGAAATGAACTCTTGCCTCACAGCGCCTATTACTGATAATGAAATCAGAGATGCTGCATTTTGTGTAAAGGGAAGCAGTGCTCCAGGAGAGGATGGTTTGACAGGGATATTTTATCAGAAATTATGGCATATCATTGGTCCCAGTGTATCGGGTGAAATACACATATTCTTTCAAACTGCTGTTATTCCGGAAGGTTGGAATCATACCCAGCTCAGCCTACTTCCTAAGGTACAAAAATTGGAGAGAATGGAAGATATGAGGCCTATAAGTTTATGCTCAGTTCAATACAATATTATCTCCAAAATCTTGTGCAGTAGGCTTAAGCTCATCCTCCCTGAAATCATCTCTGAGACGCAGGGTGCGTTTGTCTCTGGCAGGCTGATTTCGGACAACATCATCATCGCACACGAGATGATTCATAGTCTTCGTACTAATGAAACGATCGCAAAGGATTGGATGGAGATTAAAACTGATATGTCAAAGGCATACGATAGAGTGGAATGGAATTTTTTGGAGGTGCTGATGGAGAAGATGGGGTTTGATAGAGTCTGGATCAGATGGATCATGGCGTGCGTCAGCTCTGTGACATTTTTTGTCCTCTTGAAGGGTAACTCTCATGGGTTTATTAGACCGGAACGAGGCATCAGGCAAGGTGATCCATTGCCGCCCTTCCTATTTATAGTGTGCGCTGAGGCACTGGTGAGCAAACTGAACCAATCGGAAGCGTCTGGCCTTCTCAGTGGTATTAAGTTGACAGCATCGTGTCCAGCAGTTCACCATCTGCTATTCGCTGATGATAGCTTGCTGCTGTGTAAAGCTTCACCAGGGGAAGCTGAGGAAATCATGCAATGCATCAGAATGTATGGAGAAGCAACAGGACAGTTGGTAAATTTTCAAAAGTCGTCAATTATTTTTGGCGTGAAGGTTCCGGCTAACACTAAGACAAGGATCTGCGACATTACTGGTATCTACTCGGAAGGAGGTGATGGATCATATCTTGGTCTCCCTGAATGCTTTAGTGGGTCTAAAAGGAAGCTTCTTAACTTCATCAAAGACAAGCTTCAAAGTCGATTGAATGGATGGTTCTCAAAAGCATTGTCTCAAGGCGGTAAAGAGATCCTTCTCAAATCAGTGGGTTTGGCCTTACCTATCTTTGCGATGACATGGTTTAAGCTCCCTAAAGATGTTTGTACAAAGCTTACAAGTGCGATGATCGAATTTTGGTGGAGCAGTGGAAACAACCGGAAGAAAATCTCATGGGTAGCTTGGCAAAAGTTGTGTAAAGATAAAGAAGCGGGAGGCTTAGGTTTTAAAGAGCTAGAGAAATTCAACCAGTCCTTGTTGGCTAAGCAAGCCTTGAGAATTTGGGATAAGCCGGAGTCCCTAGTTGCTCGTATACTCAAGCATCGTTACTTTAGAAGCACCGAGTTCCTTGACAGTGGTGTGGGTTCGCGCCCGTCATACGCCTGGAGGAGCATTCTGCATGGCAGAGATCTTCTAAAACAAGGTCTAGTGCGTGTATTTGGGGATGGAGCAGACACCAAGGTGTGGCTGAACAATTGGTTGTTGATTTAACACTCAGAGCATGTGGCTTACTGATGGACGACTCGAGTGCTTGGGATATACGAAAGCTTCGTGAGGTTATTAAAGACGAGGACATTCCTCTGGTTCTGCAGATTAAAATTCAAAGGGGAAAAAGGGATGCGCTAAAGTGGGGGTTCTCGAGGAACATCATTTATAACGCTAAAAGTGGCTATAAGTTGCTAGAAAGCATTGCTGATCTCAACTCTTCACAACCTGGCTCCTTACCTCCTCTTGAGAAACAGCTCTGGCGTGATTTGTGGAAAACAAACACATCCCCTAAGCTAAGACACTTTCTTTGGCGCATCATGTCTGGTGCTTTAGCGGTGAAACAGCAACTATGCTCACGAGGCATTCCTATGGACCGTTGTTGTCCTCTCTGTCATCAAGGTCCAGAATCAATTTTTCATATGCTATTCCAATGCCCTCTGGCGAAAGATGTTTGGGAACGGACTCCTTTTCCATTGCCCCCATGTCACATCCCGGACCCGAGCCCAATTTTTAATGACAAGGCCCGTGATGATTTGACCCACGTAGAGAAAACCCTAGGGTTTTCCCCTTCCTCTTCTATAAAAAGGAGGCAGTCCCTTAGGTTTTCTCCAGAGACACAAAATCTAGCGAAGCCCTGCCCAGTTGGAGAGAGAGCAGCCGCCGGCCACCCGAGCTCCACCGACCACCGCGTAGCCTCACCGGAGAGGAGATCTCGCCGTGTTTCGATCCCTTCTCATCGTTTCCTTGAGTCTTCTACTCTTTTTCTTCTAGATCCAGCAACTAGTGAGGGTAAGGAAACCCTAAACACCCTCTTTTAGATCTCTCCTATCTCTTTCTTCTTCTAGATCTCTGATCTAAGGTTTTGATGGAAACCAACCCTTGTTCTTGTAGATCTGGTTAGTAAGGACCCGTAGAAATCAGATCTACATCAACTCTCATCTCATCTCGCAGATCTAGGCTAAGGTGAGGGCTTGTTGCAATCTCTATCTCCTTCTATCATTATCTCATCATGGTAGAAGTGTCTAGGCTGATCATGCATCCCTACTTGTTATTTTCTATAGATCTATGAATATAAATAACTACCCATATGATATATATAAATAACTATCCATATGATATATATAAATATCTTGATGCTTGATGTGTGAAAGACATAGATCTATTGCTAAGGTTGTTAAAATATGGTTAAATGATGTTTGAGGATTGAATGTGATGATTGTATTGATTGGGGTTATTGTATATGAGGTTGATATATATATTTGGGAGATGTATTGAGTTAGAGAAAGGCTTAAGGCCTATGTGTGCCGGTGTAACGTGGTGGAATGACATATATGTATGTCTCGGGCGTTACATCGTTTCTTGTTGGGTTATGTGGCAATCGTTTGAGTTGGCATGATTCATCGCCGGAGCGGGCATGTGGCGTGCCTGTAAATGAAGTAATGTAGAAGCGTGATGTCGTGCAGACAACGTGGAACGTATGAATATGGTGGCGGATCAAGCATGAACCGGTGTCGGTAACTTGATTGCGTGAAGGCGTGAGACAGCGTGATGTCGTGGAGACAACGCAACATGAAAGTTCTCGCGCGACAACTGAGGAACGCGGGTACCGATTTAGGTGGCGTGGTCTCATTGTTGGCACCGCCGGGGTTTATCCTCGTTTCTTGTTGATTGCTTTCGATTTACTGAATGTTAAAGTTAGGTGCGTATGCCATGTTGTGTGATGATTGTGGGTGATTGATTTCGGGGCTCCTAGAGCTTCCCTCACTGAGTATTTGTCGAAATACTCGGCCCTCCTTTCTTTTTCAGGTGAGTTCGAGGAAGTGCAGGAGTGATCATCTCGGTGTGGTGCTGGTTTTCGGGTGCTTGGTTTTCTTTAAGTTGTTTTATTTTGAGACTTGGTGATTTGGTTTTAAGCGTTTCCTATTCGTTTTAGTACGATTTTGTAAAACATTTGGATTCGATCCTTGGGAATGAGATTTGCATTGGCCTCTTTAAGGATTTTTATTGGTGAAGGCAATGTGAATTCATGCCGTCTCGGTTAAGCGAGATACGGGTGTGACACCCCAGCTGGCTTCTCCTCGACGTTCTTGAATATGCACTACCTTCTCGCTTGTAGTAAAAAGAGCTCAATAGACCCTAAGACTCGTCTAGCATTCTCTTTGGCTTCAGCTGCATGCTTACGTACCGGCAGACCCTCCGGCGGTGGCATTGGAGGTTAAAGACTCTCATTCATGGGAAAAACCGCCTATCAACTATGTCAAATGCAATGTGGGTTCTGCTTGGTCTACATGTAATGGTAGAAGTGGTGCGGCCTGGATCTTAACGGATGCAGAAGGAAAACCCATCCTACACAGCAGACGTTCCTTTGTTGGAATTCGATCTCAACTAGAAGCTGACCTGAGCGCTCAAGTATGGGCTACAGAGCAGGCACTCTGTGATTTGACAACAAAAAGAGTTGTGCTTGAAACATCTTCAACTCAGTTTCCAGAATCCTTGGCGGTACAGATGGTGCCGATGCACCTTCAACCCTTATGAAGAAGGTCGCGAAGAGCTCTGGATCACCTGAAGTTATGTCGCTACACCCTAGTACCGAGGAAATGTAACTTAGTGACCGTAGCCATAGCGACAAGCACCCTACAGGTTCAATGGCAACAATCTTACATAGCTGCAAATGGTCCAGGCTGGTGGAGCTCTCGAATCAGAATGGAAGCATCTCCTGCTCCCTTGTAATCCATCTATCAGGTACCTTGACGCTCCTTGAAGACCGTCGAGCAGGAAGAATTCTATGTGTCTACTTCCCCTTCTATTTGGGGTTACTTTTTGCTTTGTCTTGTTTCAGTTATTTTCCTCTGTGGCTGCTTTGCAACCGTTTTGGTTGACTGTCCAAGAGGACACATATTGACAACAAAAAAATGGTTAGGGTATATATATATATATTCATTAATATCTTTTGCCATTTTGTAATATTTTGTATATTTTAAGTGGTTAAGAAATAAATTCTATAACCGTATTTTCATATTCTTACCAATCAAGAATTTATACATTGAGATTTGTTACGATTTAATTGTTTGTGGATTTAAAAAAATTATAATCGATGTTATTTCCAATTTTCAGTAAGATATGATACCATTTAAACTGATTGTGTATTCAAAAAATTATAAACCGATGCTAGATTTTTTAGTTCCTATATTCAGTGAGATTTGTTACCATTTAAATTGTTTGTTTTTTGATAGTATTGATAATCGATGTTATTTGCTATATTCATTGAAATTTGTTACCTTTTACAATTGAACCAATCAATGATAGAATACATTGAGATTTATTAGTTTCTATATTCACCGAGATATGTTACCATTTAAATTGCGTATGAGTGTAAGAAAATTAAAAACTGATGCTAGATTTTTTAAGTTTTATTAGGTGAGATTTGTTATCATTTAAATTGTTTGTATTTAAATAGTATTGATTAGGGGTGGGCGTTCGGGTACCCATTCGGGTTCGGTTCGGATCTATTCGGGTTTCGGGTTTTCGGGTTTAAAGAATTTAGCCCCATTCGGGTATTTCTAAATTTCGATTCGGGTTCGATTCGGATTTTTGCGGGTTCGGTTCGGGTTCAGATAATCCATTTAAATTATTTTTAAAATTTTAATATCAACTATATGCTTAAAATTTTTCAAAATCTGTAAAAAAAAATAATATATTACATATAAATTTGTATAATATATGTCAAAATACCTAAAATTAACATATAAATTGATTTGATTTGAATATTTGGATAGAAAATCAATAGATATTTCAAGTGTTTTGGTGTTTTGAATATATTTTAGCTATTTTAGACATTTACTTTTGACTATTTATGTATATGTTCAAGTATTTTAGACAACTTAAAAGTATCTTATATATTTTGGATGTTTTTAAAATATATTAAATCTAAAAATAAGTAATGTATTTAGGTATATAAATCTATTTCAGTTACATTCGGATACCCGATATATTTCGGTCCGGGTTGGGTTTGGTTTCGGTTCTTTAGATACCAAAATTTTGAACCCGTTCGGATATTTAATCAATTTCGGTTCGGGTTCGGTACTACTTTTTCGAATCGGGTTCGGTTCGGTTCTTCGGATCCAGATTTTTTGCCCAGCCCTAGTATTGATTGAATATATGGTTATCAACCAACTAAAATTAAAAATATATTTCATATATATTAAAAGATAAATATTTTTAATAAATGTGTTCACACACTAATTGATACGTGGCAGCCTCGCAATTATTTAAAATTTAGAATATTGACGTCGCAGTCTTACAATCTTTTAAAATACATACTAATTTTCTTAACTCATGCGCAAATAATTTAATGTGTTCACGCACTAATTTTTTTAATCAACTCATTTTTATTTTCTACATTTTAACATTTGTATTAGTAAATTGAAGTTCTCTCCGTGCAACTACTAAATAATATCATTGTTGATATTAAAAAAATTACAAAATCATTAAGATGTACATCAACTAAAATTCTAGAATGGAAAGATTTTTAGAAATTGAAAATTTTGTACCTTACCGAACTTGGCCGTGGTTGAGGCTTTTGTACACGAAGGCAACAAATAATTGTGAGGGTTTTGAACTAAGGAAACTGAGGTGAAAACATCACACACAAAGTCGGATCTTTAGTTTAGCCAAAAATTGTTTTCTTTACAGAGTTTTCATGTCAGAACAAAAATTAAAAAAAAAAGTAAAATTGTTAGAAAGAGAAATCAGAAAAGCTTTAAAAATAAAGAAAATTCACGAAATCGATTGGAAACATAATTCAGGCGCCATGTGAAGAGATCACATTATTTCCGACGCAACCTTAACTCCCTTCACTCGACTGTATCGTGTTTTTATTATATTTACCAAGAATGGTTTATAAGAAAGTACATGTTATTTCTTATAGACTACATCAATTTTGCAACATGCCCAAAAATATCGACACGGCGCCCAATAATTTTTATTGGTTTTTTTAAGTATGGTTCAATTAATTATGTATGTAAAATAAGCCCTAAATATTTTTTTACATTTATTTTATTTTTCTTAATATTAGTAGAAGAATGTAAGTCTGAGTAAAATATCTGGTTCCGAAGAACCGAACCAAACTTTACTTGAAAGTAATATTAAAGACAAACTAAAACTGATTAAGTACTCATAGATTTTTGATAACTTTAGTGGTTTTTATCTGGTTCAACAACTTTAAAATCCAACCCGGTTATATGGTCGGTTCATGGTCAAATTTGGTACACCAATCGATCTGGTTTTAAAAACTTTTTAGGAGAGATCAAATATCTTTGGATTTACAATGTACACATAGATATTATGATTCTTTTTCCATATATTTTTCTTCATTTGAAAATAAATATTACTCAAATCTAAGCAAAACTGATTTCAATCGGTAAATTTTGTTTATTTCGTTCAAGATTTTTTGTATAGATATTTAAAACGAATGAATATTATTGATGTTATTTTTCAAACAATACCAGTACATTTGATTTGGTGATTTCATCTTGGATACGTACTTCTTAGAAAGAAAAATCTGGGACACATACTTATCTTTCACAACAACATTTTCTTGGAGCACAGCGTCCTCTAAGATAACCCCAATCAATCACTACAAGAAAACATCAAGGATTCTGAGGGAAAAAATCGTCGGAATTTCGTCGGAATATCGTTATTTCGACGAAATTCCGACGAAACACGTCGTCAGAAATAATTCCTCGGAATTTCTTTTTTCCTCTGAAATCCCTCAGAATTTTCCGACGGAATTCCGAGGAAATTCCGAGGATCCCTTGTTTGTCGGAAAAGTCCTCGGAATATACCGAGGTAGAACTTCGTCGGGATAATTCCTCGGAAGTTCATCGATCGATGCGTGTTTGGACATATATACATCGATCGATAGGAGTATACCGACGGATTTTTTCCTCGGTTTATTCCGAGGAACTGTTCCCTCGGTATATTCCGAGGGATCCGTTCCTCGGAATTTTCCGAGGGAGTTGTCCCTCGGAAAATTCCGAGGGAAATGTCCCTCGCTATATTTTTTAAAAAAACGGATCGATCGATGCGTTTTTGTTCAAAAACGCATCGATCGATCTAGTGAAAAATATAATTAATTTCCTCGGAATGTAAAAAATATTAATTTTTTTGAAAAAATAAAATTTCTGAAATTTAAATTCGAAAATATGAAATTAAAAGTAAAATTGAAATCATATTAATTAATATTCAAAGTTTCACAAATAAAAATAAAACATTCCGAGATTGGGGAAAAAAAAAACTACGGGTCTGGCACGTCCGGGAACACCTCGTTCGGGTACATCCTCTGCATCATCTCCATCATTTGCTGGTTCAGCCTCCTCTGTGCCTCATAGCCCGCCTGTTGAGCCGCCATCTGGGTCTCCAACAAAGATATTCGATCATCTTTGTCCTTCAACTGAGCCGTAAGTACTTCTGGATCAACAAAGGGCGGTGGTGCAGAAGAAGGAGGAACCGACCGGGTGCGACGACCCAAACCGAACAAACGTCCCTTCTTCTTTGGAACCGACTGAATAGAAAAAAGCCAAATTTAGAAATTTAAACCAAGAAATAAATGAATTGAACTTTAAAAAAAAAGAACTTACGGATTCAACGATTTCGTTGATTCGAAACCGGGACAAGTTGGTCGAAGCCGTCGAAGCGTCATCCTCGGTTTGAAGCTGAGACACTTCGTCTACCACCTGAGTTTGGACCAGGTCGACCACGTCCCTCACAAGACCGTCATCAATCTGGCCGGTCTTCTTGTTGGTATACGCCCTCCTCATTAGGGCGAGATCATCGACCGGCTCGCCATCATTTTCTTCCGCCTTGAAAAAAAACATAAAATTAAAGAAACATTAGAAATTAGAAGAAATGCACAATAAATTTAAATTCTGAAACTCAAATAATTGAAGAAAAAGCGGTTGAACTTACCATGCGATCTCCGAGAGTGGCAATAGATTGAGCACCCAAGTTATGCTTGTAGATGCCCTTCCCTTTACGGTCGCTCCTGCGGTTGGTGGAGTTGGTGGAAGAAGTTTCTTTCGTCTCCTCCTTATCCCAATGCGCACACAACTCCTTCCAGACCGTGTCGTTCATCGACTTTGGGACCTTTTAATTAAAAAAAAAAGAAAAAGTTTAATAAATTAAAAAATAGTTTAATAAATTAAAAATTGTTTAATAAATTAAATCGAACCTTATTGATTTCCCACTTCTTCTTCCACTCGTGGATCTGCTTCCCATAGTTGTCCATTACTTTATGGACGAAGTGGTGATAGATAAAGAGCGTCTCATCGGAATTCCAGTTGAACTCTTGCTGAAAAAAAAACACAATTAGTAGAAAATTTATATTAAAGATTAAAAATATAAGTAAAAAATTAGAATACTTACCGCAAACTGACGAAACCACAGAACCTGCTTGTCGGTTGGGAAGTGAGTGAAAGTCGGATGTCCACTGTCGAGGGCCGAGTACATCATACGGTTGATCCATGCGCTGATCCCGTTCCCGGATCGGTTGAACCTTATTAAAAGAACAAACGGTTAATAATGAATCCAAATTTAAAGAAAAAAAAATGTTTAATTACCATGTTTGACCCCGTCCATGTGGATACGGAGTGAGATACGGAAGATGGTCACGACCGGGCTGTTGAACCAACTCCGCAACCCTCATCACTCCCGGAGGACCCGGAGGAACAGGAGCGGATGCAGCAGCGGGAGCGAGAGGAGCATGAGCGGGTGCAGCAGAGGGAGATGTATGGTTGGAGCTGTGGGGCGAAAGGGAATCCTGAAAATGGCTGGAATCCCGAGACTGGCTCCCCGTACCACCACGACCACGACGCTGTCGAGGCCGGGTCTGATCATCATGAGACCTGTAAATTAAAAAAATATATTTAATAAATACAGAAATATATAATTAATTTTTTTTATTAAAAAAAAATCCCAAATAATTTAATCACAGAAAAAGATTTATATATATTAAATTTTTTTAATAAATATATAAAAATAGTTCTAATAAACAAAAAATAGTTTTAATAAATAAAAATTGTTTAATAATTACAAAAAAATAGTTTTAATAATATATATATATATATGAAAAATATTTTTAAATCCCAAATAATAGTATTTAATCACAAAAAAAGTTTTATAGATATTTAAAATGTTTTGTAAAATCCAAAAAATCGAATTTATATAGAATTTTTTTTTGTAAAATCCAAAAAATCGAATTTATATAGAAAAATCGTTTTGTAAAATACAAAAATCGATTTTATATACAAAAATCGATTTTATAAATACAAAAAATAAAAAAATTATAAAAAAATTCTAAATCAATTCAACAAAACAAATTATTCAACCAAATCACAATTCTAAACCTATTATACAACCAAATCACAATCCTAACCAATCACCCTAACAAAAATCTATCAAAACTACACAAAAACCTAACAAATAGAACCTAAGAGAGTGGGATAGGGTCCTTACATGATTTGTGTAAGAGAAGAGGGAGATCGCCGGAGATATCGTCGGATTTCAGGGGGAAATCGCCGGAGAGAAAGAGAGGAGTCGCGCAGAGGAAGAAGAGAGAAATGGGGAAGAAGAAGGGGCTCGTGGTTATAAAACCTAGGGTCCGACGGACATTATCCGTCGGAATTCCGTCGGAATTCTAATTTCAATTTTCGCGAAATATTTGCCCGGTAAAATGAAAATATTCCGAGGAAATTCCGACAGATAGTAAAATATCCGTCGGAATTTCCTCGGAATATTCCGAGGAAATACCGAGGAACTAGTGTTTGGGGTTTCAAAACATCAATTTTTTTTGCCGTATTTCATTTCTTATACAATTGTAATGCATACCATTGAGGATTCTTTGTATACATGAGCATAAACCATGAAATAACAAATTTCAAAACTAATTGAAAGTATTCCCTTTACCGTTCATTAAAAGGTATAAGTGTTTCTCTTATGTTGCGAGATTTCGTTCATACAATCGGAAAAGTGTTAATTATACGGTAAGGAACAAATTTTTGACTTCATAATGAACGTAAGACACTTAATAAGGGTTATATAGGTGTTATTCAAACGGCAAAACGTTGTTTTCGGTTTAAAAACCCTATTTCCTCGGAATTTCCTCGGATTATTCCGAGGGAACTCCGAGGAAACCCTCTTCTTCCTCGAAATTTCCTCGGAATATTCCGAGGAAATTCCGACGAACTAGTGTTTGGGGTTTCAAAACGTAATTTTTTTAAAAAAACGCATCGATCGATGCGTTTTTGAACAAAAACAAATCGATCGATTACTAAGATGGCCCGGGCCGTAAGATTGTGATCGATCGATGAGAGTATCCCATCGATCTATCGACAATCTGAATTGTTCCTCGGAATTTCCTCGGAAAATCTTGTATGTTTTTTTAAAAATGCATCGATCGATGCGTTATAGAACAAAAACGCATCGATCGATTACTAGGATGGACCGGGCCGTAAGATTGTGATCGATCGATGAGAGTATCCCATCGATCTATCGACAATCTGAATTGTTCCTCGGAATTTCCTCGGAAAATCTTGTATGTTTTTTTAAAAATGCATCGATCGATGCGTTATAGAACAAAAACGCATCGATCGATTACTAGGATGGACCGGGCCGTAAGATTGTGATCGATCGATGAGAGTATCCCATCGATCGATCGACAATCTGAATTGTTCCTCGGAATTTCCTCGGAAAATCTTGTATGTTTTTTTAAAAACGCATCGATCGATGCGTTATAGAACAAAAACGCATCGATCGATTACCAAGATGGCCCGGGCCGTAAGAATGTGATCGATCGATGCGTTATAGAAAAAAAACGCATCGATCGATGCGTGTTCGGAAAACAGAATTATAAGGCAAAACCCGACCTTTTTTGGATCTAAACCTTAGAACTCTCATCCCCTCCGATTTCCCCTATAATTCGCCCCCCCTTTCTCTCTCTATAATCATCCGATTTGAACAATTTTGGGCTCTATTCCACTTGATTTTTCGAGCTCTACCTGATTCCTACACTCGTCTTCACCCTAAGACAGGTATACTCCGCGAATCTCCACATTCTGAAATCGTGTTCTTGAGCAATTTTTTGGGTTTTGTGAATTTCTTATTTCCGTGTTGATTCCTTGATCAAATATGCATGAAACAGATGTTTAAACATGGAATAGAACACAATTGTCTGTGATCAACGAGTTTGGAACATGATTTGAGATGATTTAGGGATAGAGAATTTTTTTCAATTTCGTTTTTTTTTATCACAACTCGATTTCGCTTTTCATTTTCATGTTGCTTTGAGTTCTTAATTGATTATAACCATGTTGAGAGCAATGATTCTATTTTGTAGAGAATGAAGCGCACGAAAACATCAGCAAAGAAAAACACACAAGAAGAGGGTTCGTCACAGCTGGAGAAGCAAAGGCCAAAGAAGTGGGATAAGTCTGATACCACCCACTACAACAACATGAAGAAGGTAGCCGTTCCGGCTACACAACTAGCATGTCCTGAGACGATGACAATATTGGGAATCAAAGCAGACATTGAAGGACTGTTCCAGAACATGGGTCTAGGCCAACTATGCAACCTCAAGGAACCCACTTATCCGGAGTTGGTACGCCAGTTCATAGCATCCGCATACGTCACCCGTCCCGATGATAGCCATCAGGAAGGTTTTCTGGCATTCGTAGTGCAGAAAGTATACTATGAGGTATCTTTCACAGACCTCTGCGGACTATTTGGATTGAGTGCGGGGGAGAGGACATATGGTCTTTATTGGACTTCAGAGCTGTTGAACTTCTGGGAAACGATTGGCACAGGGGTTTATAGATCTTCTCAGGCAAAGGAGTCACTTATCCGGAGCCCAGTACTGAGATATGCGACACGCCTCATTGGCTCATTGCTATACGGGACAACCACAGCCGCATCAGTCACGCAATGGGAGTTGTGCCTCCTGTACCAAGGTGTGAGGCATTTGCTACCGGCATTTGGAAACTCTACATTCCCACCTGCTACTGCCTTCAACATGGGAGCGGTGCTGGCCGCAAACTTAGCAGGATACAAGGGGAAAGTAACCAAATCCAAGAGCAATGCATGTGGATTTGGTGCAGTGATTACTCGGATCCTTAGACATGTGGGTGTAGACTGCGAGAACCAGCAGGTAGCACTGGACAGATCGAACAACATTGCTTGGAACTACCTGGATGTCATTTCTCTAGTAAGTAAGGAGTTCATAGCTGGTCCCCACTCGAGGATCCATCGGGATGGTCCTTACGTCTACGTATTCCAGGACCGAGCGAAGAAAACACTCTACTGCCACCTGCCTCAGATCGGCCTGACTGCTCTACTTTCAGAGGCTGCAGTTGAGTTCCTACCCCCTGCTACCGCACTAGTAGACAAGCCATCCTTCTTCACGCCAAAATATCAGACCAAAGGCAAGGGCGTGGTTGATGAAGAAGGACAAGATGAGGCTGCACAAGCCATTCCAGATGATTCACAACCCCATCAGCTACTCCCATCAGACTCCAGCCAGTACAAGCTGCAAGAGCTTCCACCGAACGCCACTTCGCGCCAGCAACAACATTGGAGAGATCAGAGCATAAAGACAAACAACGACATGCTACACAAGATCTGGGCTGCCATTTCACGTATCAGGCCGTGTCGTTGCCAAAAGGATGATGTAGTTCATCGGGACAACTCTCCATCCAGCTCTGGTTCGGGTTCGAGTGGTACACACAGGGTAAGAAAGAGGTCCAAGAGACCCAACGATGCAGGAACATCTGGAGCAGGAGACGAGGAGTAGGAGCTATCACCGGCTATTTTATTTTCTTTTCTATTCTAACGTTTTATGGTCTTATTTTCTGTTAATTTTGAACTGAGTTTTTTTTTAGGTTTCTTAATTATGAGTTCGTATTTCTTTTACATGGTTTCTTTGTTTTATTTGGTTGTGTTTTGTGTAGCTTTTAATTCGTATTCAGCTTTGCCTTGCTAGATAAACCAAATAACTATTATCCGAGGAAAGAGGTTATATCAAGTGTTCCTCGGAATTTCCTCGGTATTTCTTAAAAAAAAAAAAAATAAGTTCAATGGTAGTCTGTTTCCGAGTCATCATCACCAGATGAATCTGAATCTGGATCTTGGTGAAACTCTCCAATCACTGGTTCATCCTCTACGTGAACGACGGCTTCCTCTCCAAAGTCGGTTAAATCGACTACAAGGCCAACTCCAGCTAAATCTTCTGCTGCACTACAGTTGCCGGATGTGCTTGGTTGTAGTGGGTCTTCCAGCTCAGAACTTCCCTGAACTCGGCCTCTCGGGTTGAGTCTTGTAACAGTAACCCATGGATCATCTCTGTTCCTTACCCGGGGGTACTTGATATAACAAACCTGTAACATTTAGAAAAATTATAAATTAATACACATGATGATGAATCATTCTGAATAATTAACATTTAATTACCTGATCGGCCTGGGAAGCAAGAATGAAAGGATCATAATATTGCAGCTTTCGCCTCGAATTTACTGATGTAACACCAAATGCATCTGTTCTCACACCTCGATCTGGGGTGTTGTCGTGCCAATCACAATAGAAAACAGTACAGCGCAATCCAACCATGCCCAAATACTTGATTTCCAAAATCTCATGTATGTGTCCGTAGTATACATCATCTCCTGATGCAGAACAAACGCCAGCATCATAAGTCGTACTCGAACGTCTCCTCTTCTGAGTTGTGAATGCATATCCTCGAGTACAAAATCTCGGATATGACTTCACAACAAAGTTTGGTCCACTGACCATCTCACGTATCCAATCGTCAAATGTTTCACCTCTGGCCAAACCAGCAGACACCTATTAATAGCACATATATATATATTATATCAATAAATGTGAATTAGTATAAATATGTGATAAAATATATTTTAATTTGTTTAAAGCACTCACATAAGTAAACATCCATCCAGTAAATTCTCTCTGCTTCATTTCTTCTAGTTCGTCCTCTGTGGCGTATCTATACTCGAACCGCTTTTCTGCCATGAAAATCCTGTATATGATGACAATAATGTAATTAATTAAGATTTAAATTTCAACTTGTTAAAATAAAAATTTGTAAGCTCATTTATTTACCTCTCATATTGAAGAACGTCTTCGCAGTTGGTGAGCAAATATGTTTGCAAATGACTGCGCTCCTGCTCAGTAAGTCGACGGTCCTTTGGTTTTCCGCTAAGTCGTCCAACGTCTGTGAAAATGTCTGGAACCGTAACATGATATGTTGCCCGTTCGCCTCTATCATCATGCCGAGCAGGTCTTCTGTTTTTGGTCTGAACTTCTGCTGGAAAGTAGTACTCGGCAAAGTTTGAAGTTTCTTCATTGATCATCTGTGCGACTATAGAACCTTCCACCCTACTTAAATTTTTCACCATCTTCTTCAAATGGAACATATACCGCTCATACAGATACATCCATCTATACTGCACAGGACCACCAAGTTCCAATTCTCTTGCCAGGTGAATAACAAGATGCTCCATAACATCAAAAAATGAGGGAGGAAATATCTTCTCAAGGTTGCACTGAATCACGGCTATGTTAGTCTTCAAATTTTCAATACCTTCAAGAGTCACTGATCTCGTGCATAAATCGCGGAAGAAACCACTTATCCCTGCAATTGCTTCATGAACATTTCGTGGTAATAGTTCCTTGAAGGCGAACGGAAGGAGGCGCTGCATCATTACATGGCAATCGTGGCTTTTCAAGCCAGTAAACTTTCCTTCTTTTCTGTCGATACAGTTACGCAAATTTGATGCGTAACCGTCTGGAAATTCCACATCGTTTGAAATCCAATCAAAGAACGCATCTTTTCCCGCTGCATCAAGTCGGTATATGGGAAAAGGAGCCCTACCATTCTCATCAACATGAAGTTCTGAACGAGCACATATATCGACTAAATCCAGTCTTGACTTCAAATTATCCTTTTTTTACCTTGAACATTAAGGATCGTGTTCATGAGATTGTCAAAAAAGTTCTTCTCAATATGCATGACATCTAAATTATGCCTTAGCAGATGATCCTCCCAGTATGGCAGATCCCAGAAAATACTTTTTTTGTGCCAGTTATGTAGTTCTCCAACAGCATCTACCGGAAAACGCTCATGTCCACCGACTTCTGGCGTCCTTTCTGCACCAAAATCTCTTAGTTGTATCTTCAAATCTTTCCCACAAATTTCCGGAGGTGGACTGTCAAACACCCTCTTGTTCTTCGTAAACAAATTCCTACTCCTACGATATGGATGATCAGGTGGTAGGAATCTCCTGTGACAGTCAAACCAACACGTTTTCCTTCCGTGCTTTAGTTGGAAAGCATCAGTGTTATCTTGACAATATGGACATGATAGCCTTCCATGCGTTGTCCATCCAGACAACATACCATATGCTGGAAAATCACTTATTGTCCACATTAGTACTGCCCGCATTTGAAAGTTTTCTTTACACGAAACATCGTATGTTTCAGCACCTTGAGCCCATAGTTGTTGCAACTCATATATTAGTGGCTGAAGAAACACATCAAGTGATCTCTTAGGATGCTCTGGTCCGGGAACGAGAATCGAGAGAAACAAAAACTCTCGTCGCAAGCACAAGTTTGGGGGGAGGTTGTGTGGTGTAAGAATGACGGGCCATAGAGAATACTGTCTTCCACTCTTGCCAAACGGACTGAAACCATCAGTACATAATCCAAGGTAGACATTTCTTCTCTCATACGCAAAGTCGGGATACTTTGATTGGAAATGCTTCCACGCTTTTGCATCTGAAGGATGTCTGATCTCACCATCTGTTGAGTGCTCCGCATGCCATCTCATTGGTTGCGCTGTGCGTTCAGACAGATACAACCTCTGCAACCTTTCCGTCAAAGGCAAAATACCACATCCTTTTATATGGCACTGGAACTCTTCCACTCGTATCTTTATAATGAGGCTTTCCACAAAATTTGCATGTAACCCGCTGTTCATCCGCCCTCCAATAAATCATGCAGTTGTCGCTGCATACATCTATTACCTGATACGATAAACCAAGACCAGCTACGAGTTTCTGAACCTCGTAGTATGAACCAGGAGCTACATTATCCTCGGGTAGAATACCTTTTACAAAATCAGCAATCGCATCCACACAGTCTTCAGCCAAATTATAATCTGTTTTAATGCCCATCAATCTTGTAGCAGATGATAAAGCTGAATGACCATCTCTGCAACCTTCGTACAATGGTTTCTTTCCAGCATCCAACATATCATAAAATCCCCTCTAAAATGATCATTTACCATCTGCTCAGTACCTACACCATAATCTACATCCGTTCTAATTGGAATTCCGATGAGACGCTCTTTATCTATCACCACTTCGTCCATAAAGTAATGGACAACTATGGGAAGCAGATCCACGAGTGGAAGAAGAAGTGGAAAATCAATAAGGTTCGATTTAATTTATTAAACAAATTTTTAATTTATTAAACTATTTTTTAATTTATTAAACTTTTTCTTTTTTTTTTAATTAAAAGGTCCCAAAGTCGATGAACGACACGGTCTGGAAGGAGTTGTGTGCGCATTGGGATAAGGAGGAGACGAAAGAAACTTCTTCCACCAACTCCACCAACCGCAGGAGCGACCGTAAAGGGAAGGGCATCTACAAGCATAACTTGGGTGCTCAATCTATTGCCACTCTCGGAGATCGCATGGTAAGTTCAACCGCTTTTTCTTCAATTATTTGAGTTTCAGAATTTAAATTTATTGTGCATTTCTTCTAATTTCTAATGTTTCTTTAATTTTATGTTTTTTTTCAAGGCGGAAGAAAATGATGGCGAGCCGGTCGATGATCTCGCCCTAATGAGGAGGGCGTATACCAACAAGAAGACCGGCCAGATTGATGACGGTCTTGTGAGGGACGTGGTCGACCTGGTCCAAACTCAGGTGGTAGACGAAGTGTCTCAGCTTCAAACCGAGGATGACGCTTCGACGGCTTCGACCAACTTGTCCCGGTTTCGAATCAACGAAATCGTTGAATCCGTAAGTTCTTTTTTTTTTTAAGTTCAATTCATTTATTTCTTGGTTTAAATTTCTAAATTTGGCTTTTTTCTATTCAGTCGGTTCCAAAGAAGAAGGGACGTTTGTTCGGTTTGGGTCGTCGCACCCGGTCGGTTCCTCCTTCTTCTGCACCACCGCCCTTTGTTGATCCAGAAGTACTTACGGCTCAGTTGAAGGACAAAGATGATCGAATATCTTTGTTGGAGACCCAGATGGCGGCTCAACAGGCGGGCTATGAGGCACAGAGGAGGCTGAACCAGCAAATGATGGAGATGATGCAGAGGATGTACCCGAACGAGGTGTTCCCGGACGTGCCAGACCCGTAGTTTTTTTTTTCCCCAATCTCGGAATGTTTTATTTTTATTTGTGAAACTTTGAATATTAATTAATATGATTTCAATTTTACTTTTAATTTCATATTTTCGAATTTAAATTTCAGAAATTTTATTTTTTCAAAAAAATTAATATTTTTTACATTCCGAGGAAATTAATTATATTTTTCACTAGATCGATCGATGCGTTTTTGAACAAGAACGCATCGATCGATCCGTTTTTTTAAAAAATATAGCGAGGGACATTTCCCTCGGAATTTTCCGAGGGATAACTCCCTCGGAAAATTCCGAGGAACGGATCCCTCGGAATATACCGAGGGAACAGTTCCTCGGAATAAACCGAGGAAAAAGTCCGTCGGTATACTCCTATCGATCGATGTATATATGTCCAAACACACATCGATCGATGAACTTCCGAAGAATTATCCCGACGAAGTTCTACCTCGGTATATTCCGAGGACTTTTCCGACAAACAAGGGATCCTCGGAATTTCCTCGGAAATTTATTTCCTCGGAATTCCGTCGGAAAATTCCGAGGGATTTCAGAGGAAAAAAGAAATTCCGAGGAATTATTTCCGACGACGTGTTTCGTCGGAATTTCGTCGGAATAACGATATTCCGACGAAATTCCGACGATTTTTTCCCTCAGAATCCTTGATGTTTTCTTGTAGTGAATATAGATGAGTCCAAACATCCCACTCTTTAATAACCTTTCTATTTTTACAATTAGAGCAAGGACATCTTAACATACCTGTTTTTGCTTCCGGTTGTCGGTGAACTAACCCCATGAATTCAGTTATACCTCGTTGGTATTCTTCCGTAAGCAATCTCGTGTTCGGATCCAAATGAGGTCGATCGATCCAAGAACGAAAATAATTTGAAGAAGACATATTTTTTATGAATCAAATTCGTGTGTAAATAGAGTAAGAGGGAGGATGAAGATATGAAGTGAATGAAGAGGAAGAAGAGTGCTTGTATTTATAGTTTAAATCCTGCCGACATACCGAGGAAATTCCGACGGAATTCCGACGGACAAAACTAGTTCGTCGGAATTTCCTCGGAATTTTGTAAAATCCCCCAACGGCTCTCCAACGGCTATAATATTTCCTCGGAATTCATCGGTTTTTTCCGAGGAACACAGTTTTCCTCGGAATTTCCTCGGAATATTCCGACGGACTGTAGTTTCCTCGGAATTCCGTCGGTATATTCCGAGGAAATTCCGAGGAAACCCAATTTTGTGTTTCCTCCTCGGTATATTCCGAGGATTTCATTTTCCGTCGGAATGTCCGTCAGAATATCGCTGTTTTCTTGTAGTGAATACAAAAATCATCACAACCTAATTCCCCTCTAGTATCACACGGTCTCGAGAAGTCGTAGCATATTACCTGCTTTATTTCTCCATAACCTATTTATATGAAAATATAACTTAAATCAATACATATTAATTAATCAAAAATATTTTAAAATGGGGGAGGTATAAAGACAAACCATTACCCGGAGTATCAGCGGTGGCTGTAGTACCACAATGAACAGAAGATACAATGAAAAATATAGTAAAAACAAATGTGATTAAAGTCTTCATTGTGATAGCCATTTTTAATATCAATATAAGCTATTCTCTTTAACTTTTTATGAGTTTTCTCCAAACATTCTGAGTATATATAATAGCACAAACATACATTTGAGAAGTATTTTCTTAGTCAAATATAAAATATACTCTTTCCTTTTATTTCTATAAAGATATTTAGTCATAACAGACACATAGAATTACAGTACAGTATAAACTCTTTAAATTAATAATGTTGATACTTCAGTATTTTATTAATTTATCAAGTTATTAATTTACAAATTCCTTTTTGGATTTTTATTTTAAGATATATTTTTTTTTAAATAAAAAACATTGAATTTTAGTGTATATACTACATTAATTAAAATTTTGAAATTTGACGTTTATATTAGTTTTATTTTCTTGTCTGAGATAAATAAAATATGTCTAGTAGAATTTAAATGTGGTTTAATATATAACTTTAGTAAATCTCGTCAATGTGTTCACATACTAATTTTTTAATCAGCTCATTTTCAGTTTTTTTTGCATTTTTAACATTTGTATTAGTGAAGTACTCTCCATGCAACTACTGAATAATATCATTGTTGAAAACAAAAATTACAAAATCATTAAGATTCGCATCAACAAAAATTCTAAGATGACAATTTTTTTAGAAATTGAAAGTTTTGTACCTTGCTGAACTTGGCAATGGTTGAAGCTTATATACACGAATGCAACAAATAATTGTGATTGGTTGTGAATTAATGAAACTGAGGTGAAAAATACCACACACAAAGTTGGATCTTTAGTTTAGCCAACTATTGCTATTCTTTACAGACTTTTCATATCAGAACAAAAATTAAAAACAAAATAAACTTGTTAGAAAAAATCATAATTCAGAAAAACTTTAAAAGGAAAGAAAATTTGCAAAATCGATTGAGAAAAAGAATTTCTAAGTACAACGTAAAAAAAATGATCTAATCAACTATTTCATTCCGCGCACGGAGCGGGTCACTACCTGGTATAATGTATTTATGATATCACATACTAACAATACTTTTATATTAGAACTTTGTTAACCTTAAGTTTGGTATAGTTAGACCTTATACCCTATAATCGAAACCATAAACCTATATAATTGAAACCCTAAACCCATATAGTTAGACTAAAATCAACATATAATCTAAAGTATATTATATGATATGATTGTTTTATGGCATAAAAGAAAAAGAACATATATAATACGAAATTTCTACATATGTGAAGAATTATAATAATTATCGTTTTATGTTATACCATATGATTGTTTAATATTAAAACATATAATTTTTTTTACTCTATGTGAAGAATGAACATAAATATTATGAAAAATCTATGAATTGTAATTATGCATCGTAATTGAAAACCGAAATCTATATAGTTAAAAACATGATCCACAAAATTCAAAATCTATAACCAAGATGTTTGTTTGGTTTGGTCACATCATAACCGAAATATATATAGTTTAAATCTTACCATAGTTAGGTTAGATTTTAGGATAAGTTATTTTTAATATTAAGGTTGTAATCGTATAAAATATATTTTATAGTACATATTAAATTTTTCACTTAGAAACAAGTTGTGTCCAACTTTATAATTCTGTTTTAATAGAATTGATTTCAGTATAGTTGATAAGGATGGTTGTATAATTGTTCTAGAAAAGAATTTGAGCAGGCATATTAAAACTTTTGAGCTAAACTGCATAGGGTGATTTTTTTTTAATTCCTCCAATAGTCTTGCTTGATTTTTAGGTTAATTTTCATTCTTTGAGAAATTTTCAGTGTGATTAAAATTTAAATGATTTCTTCAAATTAAACCCAAGGAAACAACATTAGAATTTTTCAATGAATGAAATGAGAAGTATATATTATTTAAAGCTAAATTTGATACATTTTTGTGTCTTCATACTCAAGTAGAATTTTAGAGTACATATGGGTTTGGTTTTGATTGGTTTAGAGATACATATGGAACCCACCGGTTTTAGAAACGATTTTGGTTTAATTTTGGCTAAATTTGGTTCAGTTCGGTTCACATGCTACTAATTAGCCTCTAACTGAATGCTTTGCATGAGACATTTGCCGATCATGTGAATAGGCCTTGGAGGAGGAGTTGGAGGACTGATAGCGGGAGAAGCACTGCAGCAACAGTCGCGGCGGCTGCAATGGGAGGTCACCACGTGGGGCATCACGGTGGTTACGGGTACCATCACGGTGGTAAGTACGAAAGAGAGGTTCCGGTGGAGGAAAGTCAGAGCCGTGCCTCAATGTTAGATTTTGAAACATTGGCTTATGGCATGAAATTTTCTAGAAACAAGTAAGGGTATATTTTTCTAGCTAGTTTCATCTATTTAAGCTCAAGTAACAAAAATATAAATGAAATGCTTAATGGTTAAAAGTTTTATGATAGTTAGAATAAAGAAGACAAGAATACATTATATACTTATGGTTTCGTACTTAAGCAACCATAATAGTATATAATCATTTTTAATTATCAAAATACAGTAAAATAAATAAAGATCGGTCGTTAAAAAAATTGTTTGATTTGGCTATTTTATATTTGTTAATGTGTATCACATAAAATATTAATGTTCTACTCGTTTATTTATTTTAATAGAACTGGTTAAAAGATTTTAATTTAATAGTTTATTCAATTTTTTTTTTTGAAAACAAAAACTAGTTTGTTTAGTAATTTAGCTTTTATTTGGTTCTACTATATGACTTAACTACGAAACATTTATAACTAAGTGTAGGCATTTTATTTTAATTCGCTTATGGCAGCTCAAATTGCTGGCACGGCACTGAGGATAGTACAAGCGAGGGAAGCACAGTATGTTTAGAGGGAAGTATAAGCGTGGCAAGCCTGTTTGGAGGCCATGACTATTCCATGGCATGTTCGGACGAAGAAAGTGGAAATGAGCATTTCAATATGATTTTTCACGATCTCTATAAATATATATGTCTCTATATATATCATCGTATATAACAAACTTTTTCGTATGTAACATTTACATATTAAGCTTATATTTTTTTTTAAAGCTTAATATATATGTTTTTTTTTTTTTTGACGTCGAACGGCCATTCTATTACTCAAGCCTGAGGTGGTCTGGGTAACCAGACCGGAATAGAACAACTAATAAAAAGTAACTCTCTCCGAAATGTCCTAGCAGTCTTAGCTAAAAAGTCCGAAAACTGATTGCGCACTCGTGGAACATGTATGATTTTGAAGTCCGGAAAGCAAATCTGCAGTGTCTCTATCTTCTCCAATTCTGTCGCAAATCTTGGCCATTTTTGGGGTTCATTTATCATAGCAATCAGCTCCTTACGGTCTGTTCCAAAGCTCTGACATGGCGAGTGTTGAAGCATGTTCTCCATCGCCCAGCGCAGTGCTTCTATCTCAGAATGCAATGCTGATTCACATCGAGTGAAGTTCCGTGTACCCATCAGTTGTATGTTCTCCCCGCTATCCATCCAAGCCCATCCGCATCCACTGAAGCTATTGGAAGCTGTCCATGATCCATCCAGGAGGCAAATATTACCCAAGCTTGAGACTTGGTTTTCCTCATTGTTGTTGTCTTGCACTACCGGTGGTATCAACTCGTTTGCACTAAACCAGGCTTGGCATTCGCTTTCTGCATATCGGACTAGCTCCAAAGGATCTCTGTCTATTCCCCTGAAGAGCTTATCATTCCGAGCCTTCCATATATACCATATTATCCAGGGATAAGGATCCCTGTCTTGGTCTAATGCTATGATATTCTTTTTCCTCCAGAATAGATAGTCCATGTTTGTATAGACACTTGACGCTGGAAATATGCCTGGACTTGTTGGAGTCGTCGATAAAGACCATGCTTGCAGAGCAGGAGGGCATTCAAATATAGCATGAGTTACAGATTCCTCTGCCTCCCCACACCTCGGGCAGTAGTTGTCACACCGCATATTTCTTCTCACTAGATTTCTTGTTACTGCCACCTGACCCGTTATCAATTGCCATATTAAATGACATACCTTCCTAGGCGCTTTCAACTTCCAAGCAAAGGCTTGAAGTTTAGTGATACTTGGTTCCACTATCAGCTTTTCCTCATCTGGCTTCAGCAGATTTTGAGCAACCCAGTATCCAGACTTAACTGTGTAATGACCATTCCTCGTGTATTCCCAACAGAAAGAATCTTGACGATGAGTAGAGCTTATGGCCATACTGCGAATAAGTGGTATATCACCAGGATGGACATAGTTCTGTAGCGTCCCTTCCTCCCATTCCTTCGAGTCCTGGTTAATGAGATCACTAACTCCCATGTTCGGGTTCATCACAGGCGCTACAGGTATAGCTGGTCTAGTAGGTCTTGTTGGGATCCATGGATCCTCCCACACCCTAACTTCATAGCCAGAATGAATCTTCTGTCTGATCCCCATGAGTAGTAGTTTCCGTGAGGCGGAGATACTTGTCCACACATATGATGGACTACTAGAAGAGACTGCTCGCAATGGCGAGGTCATCCTATAATATCTACCCTTCAACACTCTGGCAACGAGTGAATCAGGGTACTGTATTAGTCTCCATAATTGTTTTGCCAGTAATGCTAAGTTGAACTCGTGAATCAATCTGAACCCAATTCCTCCTTCCTCTTTTGGTAAACAAACCTTTTCCCATTTCGCCCAGTGTATCCCTCTTTTTGGGGGATTCGAACTCCACCAAAATTGTGCAATGGCACTAGCGAGGTTCTCACAAATCTCTAATGGAAGAAAAAATGTGGACATGACGTATGTCGGGAGAGCGAGTAGAATGGACTTGATCATTACCTCCTTCCCCCCTTTCGAGAGCCATCTACCAGTCCACCCGTTTACTCTGTGCATCAAGTTATCCTTAAGAAATGCAAAAAGTTTACATTTGGATCCACTGATATCCTCTGGAATTCCCAAGTACTTCCCCATCCCCCCATCATTATGAATTCCAAGTACAACTTTGATTTCTTGCCTAGTAACTGCATTAATCCTTTTACCAAAGAGTAACGAGGATTTGTCGAAATTAATACATTGTCCAGATGCTTTGCCATATGTCCTGACTGCTTTCATTACTTCTTCACATTCACGGGGCTCCGCCTTACAGAAGAAAAGGCTATCATCAGCAAAGAGAAGGTGGGATACCGAAGGACATGCGCGTGTAACGCGCATCCCCGTTATCTTCCCTTGGTTCTCTGCATGATTGAGAAGGCTAACGAGCGCTTCCGTGCACAGAATAAAAATGAAAGGAGACAAAGGATCGCCTTGTCGTAGACCTCTACCTGGGACAATGTTTCCTCTTGGTTGACCATTTATAAGAACCTTGTATTTTACCGACGTGATACATCTCATTATCCAAGTGACCCATGTTTCAGAAAATCCCATCTTCCGCATCACAGCTTCGATAAACGACCATTCCATCCTATCATATGCTTTACTCATATCTGTTTTGATGGCCATCCTCTTGTTACGTCCACTCGGTTTGGTTCGCAGGGCATGGAACATTTCTTGTGCAATCATGATATTATCTGATATCTGTCTCCCCGCAACAAAGGCTGACTGGGTTTCAGATATCAACCCGGGTAATACTTTCTTTAGTCTCTGGCATAAGACCTTAGAGACGATCTTATAGCTGACATTACACAAACTTATGGGTCTGAATTGAGCCATATCATTAGGCTTTGTTATCTTTGGTATAAGACAAATATTTGTATCATTCAACCCATTAGCGATATACCCTTCAGTGAGGAATTTATTAACCATAAGAGTCAAATCCTCCTTGAATATATCCCAGAACTTCTGATAAAAAAGTGCAGTCATCCCATCTGGTCCGGGTGCCTTGTCTGGATACATGGCAAACAGAGCTAGCTTGACTTCCCATTCGGAAACGGGAGCCGTGAGGCTGTCATTCATATCACCTGTGATCGTCGTGGAACTTCTGATAGCGCCTCTTCAATATCTTCTGGAATAGACGACTCAAAGATTTGTCTAAAATAGCTAGTCGCAATGGCTACCAGACCTTCCTCATCCTCAACTATGTTACCATCTGCATCCAATAGCTGCGTGATTTTGTTCCGTGCTCTCCGTTGCTTCGTCAAGGCATGAAAATATTTTGTATTCTTGTCTCCCTCCCGCAGCCAAAACACTCTACTCTTCTGTTTCCAGAACATTTCTTCTGCCTTAAGAGCGTCAGAAAGTTCCTTCAATCCTGATGCAATTTGCTCAGTTGTCGCATTATCATCTGCGTATAAGGCCTCGACCTTCTCCTTTAGTTCCTCCACTAGCTTGGCAGAGTTAATGTTATGTTGTCTTCTCCAATCACTCAAGGCTTTCCGACAGCTAGATATATGTTCCATTATATTCGCATCCGGTGGGAGGTCAGGGGACTTCCATCCCTCTAAAATGACTTGCCTTAGTTCGTCGTTATCTAGCCATCTTCTATCGAATTTAAATTTTTTTGACCTCCTCGTTGGCTTATTGAGTATATCAGCGAGAATCGGACGATGATCCGACCCCCATAACCTCATATACTTAACATTAGAATGTGGGAACTTCTCATGCCAATCAGCATTACCTACTGCTCTGTCTAGGCGACATCGAACAGTGACATGTCCTGCTCTCTTCCCTACCCATGAAAGCATGTCTCCCGTAAAAGGAAATTCTAGCATCCCACAATCTGTAAGCATTTGTTTAAAGGGTAGAAACGAGCTATCAGGTCGCTGTCTCCCTCCTTCCTTTTCATTATGACCTGTAATCTCATTGAAGTCACCTATCATGAACCAAGGCCCATTTCTAGTTGTGGAGAAACGCGTAAGACGTTCCCAAACTTGATCTCGTCGTTCCAAAACAGGATCTCCATAAACAAACGTCATGAAAACTTTTATTCCATCAATGACTGCCTCAATGTCAATCATTCTGTTATTCGAAAATAAAATATTAACTTGAAAATCATCCATAAAAAATAAAGCTAAACCTCCGCTGAGTCCAAGTGGATCAACGGTAAACATCTGATCAAATCCTAGATCGGCCTGAATGTTTTGCAACATCTGCCTCCTATTCTTCGTCTCAATAAGGAATACAAGTCCTGGGCGATGCTTCTGACACATCTCCTTTAGGCGTCGAACTGTGAGGTCGTTCCCAATCCCTCGACAGTTCCAACTGAGTGTCTTCATTGATGGGTGGGGGATGGGTTCTTGGACCCCATCGAACCCTCATTTTTGGATAACCCAGATTTTTGTTTCTTCGACCTGAGATGATGATGTCTTGATCTCCCCTTTTCTCCAACAGTGCGGGCATCATGAGACGAAGATGAACACTTATATGGAGATCCCCGACGGAGAATCCCAAATTTCTTATTCTGAATACCCAAAGGGGCACTCATCTTGGAGCCATACTTACTGCCTCTCGGAGCTCTACCAGCCGACTTGGTATGTGCTGTTTTCTCCTCCATCTCCGCCAGCTCTAACCCCATCAGATCATCATTCTGGACGTCGCAATCCATCAGTCCACCATCTCGTTTGTCCGCAATATCCATATCAGTTAACGCGTCTATGATCCGGTCCTCTCCTTCACCCATCTCCGGCTTCTTATCACTCAGTGATTCAAAAGATAAAACCCGGGGTGATACTTTGGGACGTTTTGTGACGTTCTCTTCTCTCTCACGGTCAATCCGGGACGGTGTAACAATGGTACTAGCTAATCGCCGGTTACCATGAGTTTCCTCGCTGGTCTTGATGTCGGAGCTCCTGCGATCAGGAAGTGTTAAAGCATTACTGTGTGTAGATGTATGTCCATAAGAGACACTATCTTTCCCTACAGGTACAGCACCCAAGCACTGACGCACAACACCCTCTATTCCTTGGCGAGGCTGCACCCTCTTCTCCCTCCATGCTACGCCACTGTTTCCATCACCTCGGTAGCGGTCATAAGGCCCGATACCAACCCGCGAACCCCCATAGCGACTGCTCCGTGTGTGATCATCCCGGCGCCTAATGATCCTATCAACATGACCACTATTTCCTTCCCGTGAGTAAGCACCATGACTGCTATCTCCCCGGCTGCTCCTGTCACTATTGCCATATCTTGGATCATTGGACTGTCGCACCTTATGCTCACTGTATGGGCGAACAGTTTGTGTTCTCAACGCAGGTTCCTTCTTGACAGGCATGAACCTCGACCGTGCTTCTGGCACCTGTACCCTTGCAAAGACACCAGGGCGGTTACCTGGCGGGTTAATCCTAACCTGAGGGCTCAGAGAGGGACAGTACTCCTTCTCATGGGTAAGCAAGCCACAAGTAGAACAATGCTTAAATAACATCTCGTATTTGATCTCAATTGTAACCTCATCCCCTTCCGGAGATTCAGCCTTCCTTGCAAACTTCAGCGGCCGACGAGTATCAATATCAATGAGCATTCTCCCTTCCATTAGCTCAATTTGGTCCTGATGAACATGTCCCAACCGAGCTCCTATCTCCTTCAGATTATTAACCGTCCACAGGTGAAGTGGAACACCAATCAATCGAGTCCAGAAAGGGATTATCCAAGGGTAATCATCATGGACAGTAGGTTCCCATCGAACCAGCACAAACATGCAGAAGTTGAAGTGGAACGGGCCCTTTCGAAGGACAGAGTTGAGATCATCCTCTGTGGTAAAGTTCAAAAGAAACTTTCCATTACCCAAATCGTTAGCGGTAATACGGTCCTCCATGCCCCATTGCGATGGCATTTTCTGAAGAAGCTTTTCGACATTTTGTTTCTTCGGGTTCAGAATCTTTCCAATCAAAGATAACTGGAATTCCGTAATATTTTGGGGAGTGTCTTGATCAGTTAACTTGATCGGTTCATCATCCTCATCATACATGATCCCTTTGCCTTTAATATCAATCCAATGACTGGATTTGTTACGTTGAAACGATCCCATGCGAGAATACTAGGATCAATAGAGAACAAGACCAAAGTCTGCGACTTTTGATCGCAGTGAGAGAGATCAGATCGTACGAGTCCAACCAGATCAGAGACAACTAGAAACAGAGCAAGCACTGACTCTGTGCCGTTTAACGAACCAGAGCACCGGTACCTCGCCAAGCTAGAGACAGGAGAGACAGCCCGGTTGATGATTCGATGAGCAGTTTGGAATATGTAAGGTCGTCGATGTCGTCAGTAACAGAGTAAACCGTCGTGTCTCGCATAAAGCGTGGGGGAGACGGCAGCAAAACGGACCCAGAATCAGAGATCGTCGGAACACCAGTGCGCAAGTAATCGTCGATGTGGGAATCAATACGCCGAAGGACGTACCGATCAGGTGGAGATCGAAACTTCAATGGAAGATTTCGATCTGAGTAATCGCCAGCTTAATATATATGTTTTTTTGGTACGAATATACGAATATATATATATGTATATGTTTACATGTGATGTATACTAGTATCTTTGAAGACTGTCATTAAGTTCATGTATGTGCGATACATATTAGCGTTTGAAAGTTTTGTTCGCGGGCATGCGTTCCCTCCCCCCCCCCCCCCCCCCCCCCACACACACCTTGAACGAGTTTGAATTACGGACGTTACCAAGTTATTATCCAAAACAGAATAACGATGTTATTGTTTGTTTTTATCCAAAATAAAATAGCAAAGCTTCTGGATGAGTAGAACATACTGGACGACGTTTATCCTAAGAATGCCAAAAGATAAATCTTATTCGTGTGAAAGTAAAAGAAACATATTATGGACAATTGTAGCAAGTAATCTAAAAGTAAATAAAAATACTGTATGGTTTAAAGGACGAATTAATCGGTTGCAAATAGGATAATGAGTATAAAGGGAAGAATATTTTCTTCAGCATAATATAAAATTCATTATTACAACTTTTAATTATTACAAACCATTTCAATTATATATCTTTTTGTAGTCAACGAAATGAACTGATTAGATATTCCGAGAATTAGTTTTAATTTCTATGTTTGCAATAAAATAACATGCAAATAAAATTCATATTCATAAATTATAACTAAATGAAACGACGTTAGTGATTTTTATAGAAAAGATTATATTTTAAAGAAAATATCTGAATTACATCTACGTAAGATTTTAACAAAGCTTCTGGATGAGAAGAACATACTGGACGAGGTTTATCCTAAGAATACCAAAATATAAATCTTATTTGTGTGAAAGTAAAAGAAACATATTATGGATAATTGTAACAAGTAATCTAAAAGTAAATAAAAATACTCTATGGTTTAAAGGACGAATTAATCGGCTGCAAATAGGATAAGAAGTATAAAGGGAATAAAATTTTCGTCAGGATAATATAAAATTCACTAAAAAATTTAAGTATTAAAAACCATTTCAAATATATATATTTTGGTAGTCAACGAAATCTGAACTGATTAGATATTCCGATAATTGTTGGCAAAAAAAAAAAAAAAAAAAAGATATTCCTATAATTAGCTTTATTTTCTATGTTTGCAATAAAATCCATATTATGCAAATAAAATTTATATTCATAAATCCTAACTAGATGAAACGACGATTGTGATTTTCATAGAAAATATTATATTTAAAAAATATATATAAGAAATTATCTGAATTACATCTACATAAGATTTTCTGCTCCCCTATATATATCATTGTTTTCCCCTATCTCCGTCACTCAAAAACAAAACAAAAACAATCTGCAAAATGGTTTCTCTTAGGTTTCTCGTATGCTGTCTCTTGTTCTTAGCAAGTAGTGTGTACGCTACGATTGTTTCTCACGATGGACGAGCAATCACCATTGATGGTAATCGGCGTGTTCTTCTCTCCGGCTCGATTCATTATCCTAGAAGTACCCCTGAGGTAATTAAATCTTGAATAGTGCATATCTATGACTGATCGTAGTGGTATTTATGTTCAGTAGCGATTATAATAATTTTGTTTATTAATCTATTTTTTTAGATGTGGCCCGATCTTATAAAAAAAGGCAAAGAAGGAGGTCTTGATGCTATAGAAACATATGTTTTTTGGAATGCTCATGAGCCTACTCGTCGTCAATATGATTTCTCTGGAAATCTAGACCTTATTCGGTTCTTGAAAACCATTCAAGATCAAAAGTTATATGTCGTTCTTCGCATAGGACCATACGTTTGTGCCGAATGGAACTATGGGTAATATACTAAACGGAATGAATCTTACTAACTTTTTGTACAAGAATCTTACTAATTTATATATAAACATATATGTATATATAGTTAACAAATCGCTAATGCGTTAGTAACTTCTTACATACATTCATACATATCAGTTTCTCTTACATACACCTAAACGGGAATACGGGATGCGTTAGTATTTCTTAGCTGTTCTCGTACATACCAATCAGTTTTAATAAATCCCTAATGTGTTAGTAACTTTTTGCGAGTCATTCTCCAATTCGCTTTAGTAACTTTTTAAATACATATCAGTTTCTCTTTACATACACATAAACGGGACGTGTTAGTAATTGTTAGCTATTATTTTACATGTCAGTTTTAATAAATCCCTTACGCTTAAGTAACTTTTGCGAGTCTTCTTCCAATTCTGAATGAGATATTCTGGTTTTCCATGTAATGTTTTTGATCGGTAATTGTGTAATCATTTTTAACAGAGGATTTCCTGTATGGCTGCACAACATGCCCGATATGGAATTCAGGACTACTAACAAAGCGTTTATGGTAAGCTCGATAATCAAATATTTTGTTTCTCAAATATGTATTATTATTATTTGATATTGTATATGTTTATTTTTTTTTGTATAGAATGAGATGCAAAACTTCACAACTATGATAGTTGACATGGTCAAGAAAAACAAATTATTTGCATCACAAGGAGGTCCCATTATACTTGCACAGGTAATCGATTAGTTTTCAACACTACTCTGTTTGTTACTATGTTATAAAAAGTTCTTAACACTATTTTCTTGCAGATAGAAAATGAATATGGAAATGTAATTGGATCGTATGGAGAAATGGGTAAAGCATACATTCAATGGTGTGCAAACATGGCTCAATCTCTTGATGTTGGTGTACCATGGATCATGTGTCAACAAGATGATGCTCCTCAACCTATGGTAACTAGCTGAGTATCTTAGTTAATATCTTTTAATTATTTTATGCAAAATTATATATTTTAAAATTGTTTGAATTTAGTTGAATACATGTAATGGTTATTATTGCGACAACTTTGAACCAAACAACGCCAACACTCCTAAGATGTGGACTGAGAACTGGACAGGATGGTTAGTTTTACATTACTGGCATGAATAAATAAAATTTTGGTTATATTTCTCTAAATTTATTATCTTACATACATATATATTCCTTAATATTTGCGTAGGTATCAGAATTGGGGAGGCAAAAATCCTCATAGAACAACAGAAGATGTTGCTTTTTCTGTTGCAAGATTCTTTCAAAGAGGAGGAACTTTCCAGAATTATTACATGGTCAGTCACTATGATAGAATTTTAATTTAGTTAACAAAGTACACTAACATATATATTAATTAGGAACATTAAATGAATGATTTATTTATGTAGTACCATGGAGGCACAAACTTTGGTAGAACCGCAGGTGGTCCATACATCACAACTTCATATGATTATGATGCTCCTCTTGACGAATTTGGTAAATTCAAATTATATTCATATTTTAAGTTAGTTTTGAAGATTAAGCTTTAGTATTAACATGATGTAAATTTATCAGGTAATTTGAATCAACCAAAATACGGGCACTTAAAACAACTTCATGATATCCTTCACTCTATGGAAAAAACTCTTACCTATGGAAATGTCTCCACCATTGACTTTGGAAATTTTGTATCGGTAATTTTTTTTGTCTTTTTGCTTACCAATATTAAACATGTTAATTTTGAACTAATTACTTATCACGAGCATGCATGTTTTAGGCAACAATTTATAAGACTGAAGGAGGATCGAGCTGTTTCTTTGGAAATGTTAATGAAAGTTCAGATGCAACAATCAATTTTCAAGGAGAAACTTATGTTGTCCCGACTTGGTCCGTTAGCATTTTACCAGATTGCAAAACTGAGGTTTATAATACTGCTAAGGTTTGTCTTTTTTTTGTTACATTCAATTATTGAGGATTGCATTTAAATTTAATCTTTTATATATTTTCTCTACCATATTCTTAATTGTGTCGATTGTTGCATACATAAGAATTACGGTTATAACATTCAAAATAATATTCTTTATGCAGTTTTTTTTCTTCAAATTAATAATTAGCATTATACTCCAACTGATAATATTTTTTTCCATTTGTGCTTGTGGGTTTTCGGTTATTACATAAAACTTTTCTGTTAGTATTTCAAATTAATTATATATGTGCATTTTCCTTTGTGGATTTTTTATTTTATATTTCATATTGACTATCATTGTAACATTTAAAGCTATAACCTTTAATGCATTTTTTGGATTTTAAATTTTCAGATAAACACTCAAACTTCAGTGATGGTTAAGAAACCAAATGAAGCTGAGGATAAGCCTATAAATTTGAAATGGTCATGGAGACCAGAGAACATAGACAACTTCCTTTTAAAAGGAAGAGGAGAATCTACAATGAGACAATTGTTTGATCAAAAAATAGTAAGCAATGACCAAAGTGATTATCTTTGGTACATGACTACTCTTAATCTTAAAGAAGAAGATCCAGTTTGGGGTAAGAACATGTATCTACATATCAACAGTACTGCTCATGTGCTTCATGCTTTTGTCAATGGACAACACGTTGGTAAGTAAACTGATATATATTTTTGTCAAATCTCAACAATACTAGCTTACTAGCTTATAAAAGTATTATTAATTGATTTCTGTTTTTAGGTAATTATCATGCAGAAAATGGAAAGTTTCATTATGTTTTTGAGCAAGAAGCGAAGTTTAACCCTGGTGATAATGTCATTTCTCTCTTAAGTATAACCGTAGGACTTCCGGTAAGTTTGACTTATTATAATGTTGAATTTTCTTAACTTGTAACCATTTTATTATTTCTAACTAAAACAAATTTCTTTCATAGAATTATGGTGCTTTCTTCGAGAATGTTCCAGCCGGAATCACTGGACCTGTTTTTATTATTGGAAAAAATGATGATGAAACCATTGTAAAAGACTTGTCTGCTCATAAATGGAGCTATAAAACTGGTTTAAGTGGATTTGAGAACCAGCTCTTCAGTTCGGAATCACAATCTAAATGGTCAGGTGACAGTGTACCATTCAACCGTACCATGACTTGGTACAAGGTAAGTAGATATTATCATTCAACAAGAACTAACCAAACCCCTAGTTATTTAATATCAATCATATCATTTAAATTTGTCTTTCAGACTACGTTCAAGGCTCCGTTGGGAAGTGAGCCAGTTGTTGTTGATCTTCTGGGACTAGGAAAAGGTACTGCTTGGATCAATGGAAACAACATTGGGCGTTACTGGCCGGAGTTTCTTTCAACGGAAGATGGTTGTTCTACTGAATGTAATTATAGAGGGGCGTACTATGCGGAAAAGTGTCAAACTAATTGTGGAGAACCTACCCAAAGATGGTACATTTTCTAAATTTGATTAGGTTCCAAAATTAAATATTTTAAATTGGTTTTATTTTAGAATTAAAACTTTCACAAACTTATTAAAATTTGATGCTTTATGTTTTAAACAGGTACCATGTTCCTCGTTCTTTCTTGAATCCAAAAGGAGATAACACATTAGTTTTGTTTGAAGAGATTGGAGGAAACCCATCATTTGTCAATTTCCAAACTATTGGAGTGGGAGGTGTCTGTGCAAATGTCTATGAGAAGAATGTTCTTGAACTTTCCTGCCATGGAAGGCCTATTTCTGCTATCAAATTCGCCTCTTTCGGTAACCCACGAGGCAAATGTGGATCATTTGAGAAGGGAACTTGTGAAGCAAACAAAGATGTTGTTAATATACTCAGTGCAGAATGTGTTGGAAAAGAAAAATGTTCCGTTAATGTTTCCGCGGAGAAGTTCGGAGTACCTGAATGCGATGGTGCTACTAGAAGTCTTGCAGTGGAAGCTCTTTGCTAGGTTTCTTCTAGATTTGCGGTGTTTTTCCTTATGTTTTTTTCAAATTATGTAGACTTTGTTTTCTGCTGGATTTAGGTGATTTAATCCTAGGAACGTTGCATCCATTATTAGTTTAGATGGATGGTTTTATTCAATAAAAGAACACCTTCTTATATTACAATATCCATGATCATCTTCTTCACCAGGATCAACCGTGGTAATTTCTTCTCCCCCTTCCCCAGTCGCTCTGAAATATAAGTTGAATGTTCTCTTCAATAATATTCAACGACATAATTTGATATTTTCTCAAGCTTAGTTTTTTGGCTACGGTTTATTTATCTGAGACTCTTTCGAAAAACTCCTCACGATCTTTACATAGTCTCTCTGATTTAAGGTATACGCACTCTTTCTATTTAGATTTCCTTACAATCTACTACATATTGACTCTCTGATAAGAGTTTTCATATATGTATTTTTTTTGTCACTGGTTTTCATATATGTATATATTGCGACATAACATATATAGTGGTATCTAAGCATTAATGATTTGATGAAGTCTGTGACATCTTCTCTTGGCTATTATACAAGGAACTTGATTTTCAATTTTTTGTTGCAATAACACGTTCTGTTAAGTCATAAGGGACGAATATTGAAATCTGTTTTGAAGGCCGATCAATGTATTTCCCATGCACCAAAAAAGAAGAAGAAAATGACAAAAGACAATACATACAGAGAAGAATGCACGGGAAAGGCAAATTAATTGTTGGAGATAGAAACTACAGTTTAGCATTAGCTTTGCTGGACGAAAAAGGAGAAATGGAAAAATCTGGTGATGTTCATGTTCAGATGTTTTACAAATACTTTATATCACATAGTGTATTGTTTCTAATCGTTTTGAATGTTTGAAGTCACACGATGAATAAGATACATATATATATTATGAATTTAAGCGTATTTTGCTATACATTATACATTATACATTTTTGAACTTTAAATATATTGGATTCAATATACTTTAAAATTTAAAAAAAATAAAGAAATGAAACTTTTGTTTTCGGCGCCTCACAATACTAGTAACCTTATATTTCTTCAGTAGGGTTGGCTCGCCCTATGAGCAGAATATATTTTATTTGTGATCTACGTTATTATTTTTTATATAATTTTGTGGTTTGTTTTTTAGGTTCACATTTGCAAGAGATATGTATGAGATATACTATTTTATTAATTTAAGCTGTTGGTTAATTTGTTTGTAAGTAAATTTTGTTTTAACTTTTTTTTGCTTCTATGACATCACCAGTTGTTATGTCATTCTCAGTTGAATAATTTGTATCTAACAACTAATGTATATGACTCTTTTTGAGGTTCTCGCCAGCCGTAAGGTCTTTGCATAATTTTTCAAAAAGAAAATCTCAATTTTGGTGAGAAACTGGCAATCAAAACTTTAGCTATCCAGTTGGGTTGGAAATGATGTTTCTGGGTTGGGAATGTTGTTCCTGGTGTTCATCGATCTTATTTCTTAAGTTTATTGTTGGGTGATACTTGGTTTTGGTAAATAAACTATTGTTTGTTAGGAACAAATATAAGCATCCTTAGACCATTTCTTACTTGATCTTAACTCTTAAACATAGGATTTCAGATTTTAAGGGAAGAAATTCATTATTGTTTCTGTGTTCCATTCGAGATCAGCTACCAAGATGTTTTGGTTGTCAAAGTTTGGAGGACCCATTGGTAGAAATTGGTATTATTTGTATTTTGATTACCGAAATACTAAAACTTTTACATGGTTTGCAGAGATTTTAAATATGTTTATATAGCGTAAACTATGTATTTATTTTGCACATTTCTGTATAATTTTTATTAGTCAAATATTGTTGTAAAAAAATTTTCATTTTAGTCATTTTAGTTTTTTAAATTTTATTTATATCGGTTAGGAAAATATTTACAACCAAATAAATTGGAATATAATCTCTTATAAGATTTCAACAACATGACATAAAATCTACGTTTTGACACATCAACACTTACCATCAATTAGCATTGTTAATTTTCTGTTATTTACTTGATTTATTTTGTTTTATATAAAATTTGATTCTCATAATAAAATATGAGCAGGTATGGGTTATATTATATTGAAATTGTTTGAAGACTTTTTTTGGAATTCGTGAAGTAACATTTTTAAATACATTTATTTAGATACAATAATTTTAGTCTCTTGTTTATATCATGAAATTATTTTTCTACTTTTTTTTTTTTATTGTTTTATATTTTATTTTTTCATTTGTTTTGATAATGTGTAAATCATTTTTTTTGTCTTTTTTTCAAGTATCTTATTAGTTTTTCTTAATTTAACTTCAATGATTAAAATAAGAAAAAGTTTAATATTTTCTTTAATTATGGTTGACCTGATAAAACGTGAAAAGACAACGATGTTATTGTATTCTCCTAATTGGTTTTCTTATAATTTTTTTCAAGTGAAGTTCAGGAGAACTAATATCTGCTTCAATTGAAATTCTTTACTGCATCCTCCAAATAAAACAATTTGAATGATTGACCAAGTGGTCTAGTATAACAAAATTATTCACATTCCGCGTGTTTATCTGAGCTCTATACGATATTTAGTTACTAAAAATTTAAAAACAAAACAACATCAAAAGTATGAAACCAACCAACAATATAAAACCATAACTTGCTCTCCTTCATCTATTTGATACTTCTCTCATACTAAACCATATCATCATAATACTTAAGTTTGCTTCCTCCACCACTATTTCTTCCTTTAAGCTTAAAGAAACTTCAAAGTCTTAACCTTTTTTTTTGTTTGTGGGTACAGAGATAAAACTTGAAAGGGATTTAACGGTTTAAAGTGATGCGTACATGGGTTTATACCGTGCACCAGACGCTAACACCAAGGCTGCTTCAGTTTAGAAGCAATCTTTAACCTTAGCCAAAAGGAGAGGCCATTCTCAGGTCACTCCTCTTCACGTCGCTTCGACGCTTTTAACTTCCACAATAATCAAATTTTTTCGAAAGGCATGTCTCAAATCTCATCCTCTCACTTCCTTTGGTCGCCAAATAGCGCATTATTCTCTCCATTTCCGAGCTCTCGAGCCCTGTTTCAATGTTTCCCTCAACAGGCTTCCGACCAAAGTTTCAGACTCAACCCTGGCTCGCCAACGCTTTGGTCGCAGCTATGAAGAGAGCACAGGCGCATCAGAGGAGAGGGTGTGCATAGCCAATAAAACCAGCCGTTCTTGGCGGTTACCTGTCGAGACTTTTTTCCATCTTCCGCAAGAGCTGTTCCTTTCCAGGCCTATGCTTTCTATCCCTTTCAACAGCCTTATCACATTCCTTGATGCACTCATCATACTGAATCAAATACATTCACATTAGGTTCAACCTCGTGCCAAGTAAATCATCATATTGCATCAAACATGATCATGTTTAGACTCAACCACATACCAAGTGAATCACTATAGACTAATATACATAAGAACTAAACATGGATGCACTCATAATACTGAATTAAACATGATCACATTCAGACTCAACCACGTACCAAGAAAATCACAGAAAAACTGTTATCTGTTTGTGCTTAGGCGAAACAATGGAGTTAGCCATTGTTGGTCGCTGTATTTTTTAAAAGCTTTTGAGTGAGAAGATTGATCTGATGAAGTGTAGAACATACCTTTTTATAGTAGAAGATTCAGAGAAAGGGAGTAAAGGAAGATGTGTTCAGTAATAAATCGTGGGAAACAACAAAGGAGCTGCTAGAAACTGCCCTGCACATTGATTCCTCTCTGTATTTGTAAAACCCAGTAGTTAGTTATTATCAAGCACTTGGGTCTTAAACATCAGAGACTTTTGTGCACCGCCCGCGTCCATCAAATTTTCATCTTTTCTTCTCTTTTCTAACGCGAAAGGTCTCGCTTTTTGGGGAAAAGATGAATTCGATTTTCTCTCGTAGAGTCGTCGTCGACTCATCTTCGCGTCTCACCAAACAGCTCGCGAACCCAACAGCTCATTCTCACCCGAATCATCACTCCTCCTTCACTTCTCTCCATCGACCCGCCATTTCCGGACTCAGTATCTTCCTTCTACCCGGTCTCCTCCACCTCCCGCGAGTCGCTTTGACCCTTCTCTCCTATGGCGATCAGAGAAAATTCTTTGGTTTTTCGTGTGCGCGCGAAACTGGGGAATCTAGAGTTGGCTTCTTTCGTTCTCAGTTTCCCAGAAAGGGTTTCGAGTTTCAGGGGCTTTTCTCGGAGGCGTTGATGGTATTGTTTCATTAAGCTAAACATAAAGCCCAAATACAAACTAAAGCCCACGTACATTACACACCCTAAATGTAAATGAAACCAAGAGTTTTGGTAAAGGGGACACGTGTCATGTGTCCCCTATGTGGCGCGCCCAGGAAAGAGATAACGTATAAGAAGATTATATTATATCAGTCTTTGAATATTTCCCCACATTACTTGCGGCTCAAGAAAGCAAATATCCACATCTAATTCTTAGTTTTTAGGTCTCTCACAGCGTCTAACAAGGAGGATGATCTTCCTCTAGAACACCATTTTCCAGCATATCTCTTCACTCGACTCCTGAATCTCTCTTCTCGCTCCTGCTCAGAAACAAAGGTCACAGATCAGATTTACTATCTCCTCTACTTAATTCCAGAGAGCTTACAACTTGCAATGTTAAAGAATCCAACAAATGCATTTTCTATTGAAGAAAACTTGATGACTTTTTACATCCTTGAAGGAAGAGAATACCGCTCAAATCCTCCAAGTGTGGTAATAACAGAGAAAAAACTAAGTGATTAGCTAACTCCGATCACAACGAAAGAAATCTAGTTTTTGCTTTGCTTTGGGAATTTCAGAACTCATGGGAGTTTGATTGGTTTTAACTTTTAAGCTTCACACGCTAATAATTCTCTCTGACAAATCTGAAAATCAAAGTTTGATTTATTCACATGTTTTAGCAATAAAGGATTGTCTAGGAAAGAATACTCTCTGATACCACTACCAATGGGAGGACCAAATTCAGGTCTTTCTTGTAGCTCTTTGTTCAACATCATCTCAGAGACATGATCATGAGGGCGTACAAGAGGTTGATAAGTCAACGATCCCACAAATCAATTGAAACTGTATGCCACCATAGAGTATAATCCATTGCGTCTTTAGAAACCATATTCAATACATTAGATGCTCAACCCAATTCAAGATAAAATCCATAAAGAATAATTCCCAAAATGTGAGAAAATTAAGATGAATGAAAATGATTACGCCTGGGCATTTCGGTTACCGCTTCAGTTCGGATATTTCGAGTATCGGATAGTTTGGGTAGGGGACTAGAGGATCCATTTACTACCTGATCTATATCGGTTTGGGTTTGGTTTGGATACTTTCTAGATCAGTTTGGTTTGGTTAGTAAAACAAGGAACCACAGGAATAATTTATTTCTCATTTGGTTTCGGTTCCGGTTCGGTTATTTTGGGTATTTCGGAGAATTCGGGTAAAATATCGGGTATTTTAGATAAAATATCAAATATTTTAGATAAAATATCGAATAATTAAGATGATTTGGACAAAAAATTACTGACATTTTGGATTACTTTGGATGTTTTGGATAAAACTATTCGGATACTTTTGGGCAGTTCAGATACTTAATAGTAATTTTGTTTTCTTCAAATATTTTCGAATATTTTTAATGGATATTTAAATGATAAATATATATTCAGTTATGTTATTTGTATATATAATTAGTATATTTATATATTCGGGTACCCATTCGATTCTGATCCAGTTTAGCTATTTCAGATACAAAAATAAAGGAACCATTTATTAGGTATCTGAGGATTACGGTCCGGAGAATTTCGGTTCGATTTCGGTTTGGTTCTGGTTTTCTTTTGTCCAGGCATATATATGGTTTGTAAGATTTTTATTACTCTATTTATAAGGTTTTTGTCTAAAACAGAATTATCATTAACCCCATATAGTAGTCATCTGTAAGAAGAAAAATATTGCTACACTAAAATCTTTATTGTGAAACGAAGTATATATTTTATAAGAAAAATAAAACGCCTCTAAGAAATAAAAAGACAATACAAATGTTCTATTGACACAACAAGAGAAGCTCAAACTCAACGGCCGTACGGTAACCATTCACTGACACCAAAATAAAAAGAGAAACCATTGAAAACAAAAAAAAAACCTCGAAACGTGACTTAACTCTCTCTCTCTGTGTTTGTAAACTGAAAGTTTCTATTGAGAAGAAACATAGGTACAACAAAAAGCTGTTCTTGAATCAGAAACATTACTAATCCCCAAACTCCACAGCGCATTACCAAATATGAGAAGGTGGCCATGTTGTTGATGATGATGTGAGTCAATGGATGGTTTGGTCGGAGAATGGTTCTGCTAGCCGAGGAGATCTTTGAACAGTGTAGGGTTCTGACTTGTTGGGTTCACACCCATTTGTCTAACAAGAGCATCTTTCTCGAGAGCTTCCTTTGAGTTTGGTCCTTTTGAGGTTTGGGATTGATATGTGCCTGGGTTCCCTTTGGAGCTATCAGACAGTTCTGATAAGAGAGAGTCAACACTTGTGGTTGTGGTCACAGGCGCTGCATCTGAGTATAGTACTCCCATCACATCGGTTGAACCACCATCTTGGCTCGAAGAATCCATAAGCCCTTCCAACTCTTTAAAAGGATCTGTTGCTGTTACACTTGTAGCAGTTGGCTCGCCAAAGTCGAGCAAGTCTGGTGGCGGCTGAACAGGGATTGGATTTTCCTTGGGGGGTTTGCTAGCTGTTCCTTTTGCCGGCTTGTGTCCACCAGAAGATGACTTTCTATCAGATCTTGACGTTGATGATCCACCAAACAAGGATGCAGCGAGTCTCTGTTTCTCAGGATCAATTTCGGGTTTCTTCGATTCATAACTGCTTCGAGGTTTTAAGCTAGATGAGCCAACTCCAACATCCGGGTGACTACTGGTACCATTTGCTGCTTGCGGAGGAGTAGAAGAAGCGGATGTGGACGACTGATAGCTGGGTCTACCCCATTTTTGTTTAACTCCATCGAGTCGCAGCTTGATTTCTGATGACTCTCGTTCAGACACGGAAGAAGTTGAAATTGGCTGGTGTGCCTCGCTGTAATAAGAAGGCTCGGGTACTGGAACAAGCTCGGTCGAAGCTTGTGTTGGCAATGATGATGGCTTTGGACGTTCATAGGCTTCAAATCTAAGAGCATGAGATGGAACCTCATGATGATCTTGGGAATGGTAATCAGTTGTTTCCAGCATACAAGAGCGCTCTCTCTCAGATATATAAGGTTGCGCTCCACTCTCAATAGCTTGTTGGATGTAGCCATTGAGAAATGAAAGATCTTTATCAACCTAAATTCAGGAAAAAAAAGAATGACTGAGATTCAGGAAATTCACGTTACAAGGGAATGCACGAAGAGAAAAGGTTACCTCGATGTCTTCGCAACTAGCATCTAAAGGTAGTATACTCTCCACAGCACGGGCATCTAGAGCAAGGAGAGCCTGAAGTTCATATGCACGTTGCTGCAGATCTGTTGAATGTGAAGCAAGTAGCTCCTCGATCAAAGATTGGCACTGCATTAATAAACTAATCAGTCCATGACAAAAACATGCTATAGATTGTTTTTCGATTCCAGAAACGTCTAAAGGTACAGACCTCTGGCAAAACATCCACCTTTCTCCCAGATGCAATTTCAAATGCATAAATCTTCATCAGTGCAGAAACAGCATATCCCTTCAAAAAAAAAAACAGAAAACAATTACCATTTTTCAAGCAGTAAAAACGGACTGCGGTTGGATGTAATATCATCATCTCATATGTACAATTTACTAATAAAGAACCTTGATCAGACATCTATAAATAAGAAAGTTGTTGATTTATTACACTGACGAGTTAGCATGCAATGGGTTAGTCACATATGCATTGCATTCAGTCTTCACTATGTTGTCCCTATGAAGCTAACATGAACGGAGATCTCAAATAGAACTCGAGTCGTACAACAAGCTACAGGATAAACAATTAAGAAGGCAAAAGGTTTCTAGATGCATCATATTGAATGTTGCCGAGCTACCTTGACAGTTTCATCACTTGAGTATGCATCAGCCACATCGCACAGCTTTCCACTAATATAGGAGGCAGAATACTTCCCGTCAGCTGTGCCATATTCTCCCAACACCCAAGAAATGACCTGGATATTAAACCCAAAATCAACAAACATAGATTTGATGTGCAAAAAGGTAAGTGGAGAGGTCAGAAAACAAAATCAACCTGAAGAAACAGGGATGGGAGCTTTGGCTCGCTCATAATCTGCAAGTGCGATTCTACCTGCATCGAGAAAAGTACATTCATAAGCACAACACAAAAACAGAGTATCTAAACCAATGAAACAAAACCGGGAAGTAAGACAGATGATCAGAGTTACTCCTAACTTAAGTATTACCATTTGAGATATCAACTCATTTATGTTAAAAAGGAGTCCATATATCACCAAAAACTAGAACAACCAATCTCTTTGCACACGAAAGCAGAATGAACACAAAGGGAATGAACAACATACAGCTGATAATCTAAGCTTGCTGTCTGCATCGTCATCGTCTTCTCCGAATCCTTCAGCAATCAAACGCATCAGATTATGTGCCACCTTAATATTTACCAGATCTCCTGCATGCTCGAAGACTTTGTTCATGATCTGCATTATGGTAGATTTTAAATTTCTGTCAACCAAAACAGAGTATATAAGTAGAGGCAGTGTCCAAGAGAGGTCGGCTTACTACCTGGATGAACCATTGATTGCTTGGAGCGAATTGTTCGGCCAACTCAACACAACGAGATGCTATCTCAGTTTTGTAATGATTGTCATTGATACTAATCATGTAATCAGTCATTCGGTCTACAATCACTTCAACATTAGAGGACTTGGTCATTTTGTACAACAATTCAAAAGTTTTCCTCTTTAGTGTATCATCTGGATCCTGTCGAAAGTAACCAACGAAAACATCAGGCAACCAAAAAAAACGACTGCTGAAATGAAAAAAAACATTAACGAAATTTCCTTTATAGTTGCTCACCTCCAAACAATCTATCACAGCAAGTTGGTGCTGCTCAGCAATGTCAGGGCTTATTTTTATCAATCGACCAAGACCATCAATCCCCATGTATTTCAGATTGTGACTATCACTCTACAAATAGTTACCACAGGATTTAGATACAATCATAAGTGTATAAACTCACAAGTCAGAAAGACCAACCTTCAAAAACTTGGAGATAGCATCAGCAGCAGCTTCTAACAGTTTGGGGCTTGGAATTATACAAGAGATGCAGCGAATACACTCATAAAGGATGGCATTCCCTATATTGGTAGAAGAATCACACTTTCTGAACAAATCCCCAAGCACCATAGACATAATTTCACTCGCACTCTTATCACCACAACCCAGCAGAGCCAATATCTTCAGCAACTTGATCTAAAAGACATAAAGTGACAAACTTCTTGATGTCAGCAATTGCAAAAGTTAAGCGACAAGAGACAAACAAAGCCGAACCTGGATGAAGGGTGCAGGCATTTGATGGTAGTCGTAGCTCTTTGGCAACCGTCTCTCAGTGACCTGTTTGAGAATGCTGACGAAACTACTGACTAAATCCTTGTAGGAAGAAACATCTTCGGTAATGAGATCAAAGAGAGGACAAAGCGTCGCACCCATCACTCCCGGATCATTATCACACAGCCTCTTTCTGAAATTGGAGATCAAATGCGAAACCGAAGAAGGAGACTTGCGATGAAACCTGTGCAGAGCCATGATGGCTTTCTTCCTCACAGCTTCCTTCTGGTGATTAAGCAAGTCAACCACCTGAGGCAAAACCGCCGGTATGGTCTCCTCATTGATCAGCCTACAGATCGCATTAAGGGCCGCGCATACAACAAGATAGTTATCGGACCTGAGATCTTTCTGAATCGTGTTGACGATGAGGATGATAAGATCGTGATCCTCGTTCAGAAAGAGCGTGACTGCTAAGTAACCGGTGCGCTTGAGGAGGAGATTGTCGTCGTGCGTCATCTTAACGGCGTGAATGTAACCGAAAGAAGCGTCGTGGCCTAGCATCTCGATGTACACGAGGCGTATGATGTACTCTTTCATCTTCCTCTTGGGGATGTCCGGCTCTAGGAGCTTCCGTTTGAGTATGTCGATCTCGCTGAGCACGATTCGATCTTCCTCGGCTTTCGATCGCGCCTCGCCGATTGATTTGACCAGATCGAGAAACTCCTTCGACTGACCAAACCCTCCTTGCGATCCCATCGCTAGCTCTCTCCCAATTGTCTTCAGCTGCTCCATCCGATCGATTAACGACGAGCGGAGGTTGGATTAGGATTAGGGTTGTTCCGATCAGAGACCATGCCAAGTATCCTCCTCCTCCTCCTTTATGCGTGTTTGTTCCCGTGAGCGTTCGGCGATAAAATCAGATCTGGAAGGTGGAAAACGTGAAAGAGTTTTTTAGTAACTAAAAGAGAGAGAGAGAGAGAGAGTCTTGTCGCCTTTAGCTCTATAGACTGACTATAGCCTAAACCAGGTGGGCTGGTCATTTGATAGCTAAACCAACACGCGTGTACATATGAGCTTGTACAAATCCCAACAGCAGAATGTAGAAAGTGTTTCAATCGTCGGAGTTGCGGTTTAACCCGAACCGGGATCTGGTTTAATGAAAAGTGATTTATACAAAACCTATATATAATATCTGGATTCTGGAAGCTTTTCTCAAGATTGTGAAATCGTATTCATTTCAAAAATAGTTTTTACAGTGATTGTAACTTTGGACTTGGATTAAGTATCTTAGCTAGTGTGGCCATCTGCAGAGATCCTCGACAATATCCTGCTCAATGGATTGAAATCAGTATAACTTTGAATCTTTGATCGATGAGTTTTGCAACTTTTGTTTTTTTTTTTATGGATCGCTTTATCTGGAATAAAACCGAACTAATTTTCTAAGAAGACATTGACTATATTATTCCGGCTATGGATTTTCCTCATACTGTATATAATTCTAATTTTGTGAAATTTTCCAGTCACACTACGGGCCACTTACAAAATTAAGAAAGAGGTTTCATCTCCACAAACTCGTTTTTCTTTCTAAATTTTTGTAATCAGTATTTTATATTGCTTATCGATTTATTTCTACAGATACTTTATAATTATTCAGTTGGCTTTACTGTAGAATTTGTGTTCCTACATACTATGTCTTCTCTTCAAATGTATTAGATCCTCTATTGAAAAGCATATTAAGACAAGAACAATTTTGGCTTGTCAAAAGGCTTGTTTGGTTAGGAGAGTGACAATTTGACTTCATTTCATTGAGTACTCTCTTGTGAGAACATCAAAGACTATCTGTGATGTGAATATATAGTAAGATCTTGTTTTTTTAGGGTGCCACAGAAGTAACATATATATAGTAGATTTGTCCAACACATGTTAACACATGCATTTACAGAAAAGGGTATTGGGAGATCGAGTAACATATCAAAATTATGGAAATATGAAAATCAAGAAGAATTTGGAAAGATTAAAAAGATTAGAAAATTAGTACATCCCTCACTACTGATCTACGATGAAGAGTAGTTTAGAGGAACTAGATGTTTAGACCTAGAGATACAAATATCTTGTTTTAGCGATCAAATAAGCTACTATTTATTTATCAATCAAGGAACTAGCTTAGCTAGTGATGTGTCTAACTAAAAACCATAACTTAAGAGTCAGAAGTCATGAAATGTGTACAAATCACATTAAATGAACCAACCAAACGATGGCTAAGTAGTAAGCGTTCATTTTCAGTTTAACTATATTTTATACTAGCCAAAAGATCCGCGCAATTGCGCGGAATGAATGTTATAAAACTAATTTTTATCTATTATTATTTATTTGTATTCATTTACGTATTATGTATATAATTAAATTAGAGTGAATACATAAATTAAAACAATACATCTTGTTTATTTACGATATTTTTTTGGTAAATAAATCAAAACAATCATTTTATTTATTTTATATGGTATATAACTAAATTTCAATGACATAGACATAGATATATAGTATATTTTAATATAAATATTTATTATTGAGAATTCATACTCATATGATAAACAAAAAATTTCTAATGTGCGATTTTTTTAATGCAAATTTCAAAATTTAAATATTAAGATTTCAATACTTTTTGAATACAAATTTAGAAATTATCATATTTAAATATTTTTCTATGTTATATAGTTTAATTTTAAACTATATTATTATATAATATAAATGTCTAGAAAATGAGCTTCATATTTATACGATTTATGATAATTTGTATCTTGTTATTACCAAAAAAAGTTAAACCGTTGATCACAAAATTTTAGTGTGAGACATTTAACGTTTTTAATAATTTATAGTCGTTTTAAAAATTCAAATATAACATATAAAAAATTTAATTTTTTATTATATGGTTAATGTGGTTGTTTAATATATTTTAATAATATAAAATTAAACAAAAAAACTAAGATACAAAATTATTATCAAATATTTATTATTCATAATCATTAATTGTCATATATACGTTAATCATATTAGGCAATTTCGTAACTTTTATTTAAGAAAAGTGCGAGAATATTCTTTTGTACACTATTTAACAATTTAATAGTTAGTTTAATAAAAAGTATAATATAAGTTAAGATGTACCAGCTTATTTCTCTAAAAATTCTAAATTTCATTCTCATGGTGATACGTGGCTACAAAACAATGTTGTAATGTTTCTCAATTGATATATAAGGGATTAGTACTAGGATCGGCCCGTCCTACAAGCGGGATATATTTTAGGGAAATTGCCACAAATACCACATTCATAGTACCACTTTTCATGTTTACACTAAACACTTTTACCCTCACTTTTAATGAAGGGTAAAAGATATTTATACCCCTAAAGTTAACTAATCTAGACTTATGGTTTAGAGTTGATGGGTGGGGTAGGGTTTTGAAATGTGAAATTTAGGATTCTAATAAATATATAAATAAATACTTTAAAAAAATTTAAAAAGTATTTACAAACATAATTTTCGATTTTCAAAAAGAAATTTTGAAAAAAATAAAATAAAAAAAATTCGAAAAAAATAAAATAAAAATAAATTTATAAAAAGTTCGAATTTGAAAAAGTATAATTCGAAAATATAGAAAAAAGAAAAAAATATTTTTTATTTTTTTTATTTAAGTAATGATTTATTATAGATATAGATAACAAGGGTATAAAAGTCTTTTGCCACTTAATGAAGAAGACATTTTTGAAAATGTCCCTTTAGTGGTGGTAAAGATGAAAAGTAGTACCGTGAAAGTGGTAAACATAAAATTTCCCATATATTTTACTTATGATCTAGATTATTATTTTTTGTGTAATTTTGTGGTTTGTGTTTTATGATTTCATTTGCAAGAAATGTGTATGATAATGATTTTTTGTTTTTTAGAAAGTCTTAGGTCAGAAGAGATTATATGTAATAAGATATATTTTTCTTGTTTTTTTTCCGCCAAGATTTGTTTTTATTAATCAAACGGGCCAAGCCCAATCGGCCGAAGCCCAAGTACACCAAGTACCAAACAAAAAGCCCACAGATACAACGGGCTACAACATTAACGGCCGAAGCCCAAGTAAACTAAACGCTCCAAAGGCCCAAACATTGAAACCGGACAGCTTGATCTAGGCGCGCGACAAGGAGGCTGGGATTTGAACACGTATAAGAATTTGGGCCATCAGTATGACACGTGTCACCCGCCTCGACTTGACCGAAACCTCTTCGCACAGCCGCCGGAACTTGCCATCGACAACCTCGTTTCGCTGGAGCTCAGAGACTGAATAGTCTCCAACGAAACCATAGTCATTCTACGCCGCTCTGTCTTCACGCCGGAGAGTTCCATCGATCTAACGAGATCTCCTCCGACAATGTATCACCACAAACCCTAGACAGGCGAGCCGAGAACCAGTGCTATCCTCCTCTTGTACGTCCTCGCCGTTGCCGGAGAGCTTCATCATCAACCGAGATCTCATCCGCGACGGCCCACGAACCCATACCAGACTACAAGAACCATACCGCACTTATCACACCTCGATCTAATCACCACAACCCAAAGGACCTCGGGTTCCAAGACGGCAGCGCGGAGCTTTGCAAGCCTCCACTCTCTGTGACCAAAAGCCGGCGAAGACAGAGCTGAATGAGCCTCCCCTTCCCAGAAGCTAAAGCGGCGACGGTGGATCTGAGAAAGCCTCCACCTCCCGCATAAAGACCGGCGACGATGGATCTAGGGTAGCCTCCATCTCCCGAAAACCCCCTCCTGAACATGCAAGCCGCTCCATCTCCATCGGGAACCTCCAATCGATCGCGTCGTTACTCCAAAAGCCGAGCCACCGTTGATGGATGGTTGCGGTACCAGAGCTCCGACAAGGCGGTCGATGACGGGACTGTGAAGAAGGAGCGGGGAGGAACAACTACAAAGGAAAGGAAAGGGCTCCGGCGACGACACGAACGCTCATGCGCCGGCCGTACGCCGGACCCAAAAGAGGATCTGGTTTCTCTCTCTTTTCTCACTTTTCTATATTTTTCTTGTTTACAATACTTGTTTATGTTGTCAAAAAAAAAAAATAATTGTCTCTATGTTATAAAGTTATGGTATTGATATACTGTGAGCACTTTAAATGGTCTTCGTGTTGTTTCATTTTACAAAAATTTGAGTCTATATTAAAGTGTACTAATGGAGGTTATGTTGTTTTCTATAATTTTAAATTAAATTTTAGTTTCATATAAATTTAAATATACCTTAAATATACAATGAACCGGTTACACAAATATATTATGGTAGGTAAATAAAAATTTTGTTTTGTTTTATTTATTATTAACAAACTAAAATTATTTGTACTAATATTATTTAATTTTCATAACTGAAAAATTATATTCAAGAAAGCAAGCTACAAGAATAAAGGTTAATTAAACGTTAGATATGATCAAAATAGTCTTTTATCTTGTTCATTCCAATTTTTATGTAAAAATTAATTTAATTTTTTTTAAAAGGAGCTTTAGAATAATTGAATTATCGTCTCCAATCATAAAAAAAAACAGACATATAAATTTTTTTTGGTTTAGTGATTAAATAGATTTATCAATATAACTATAGTTACAATTTTGCAATCGACAATATTTATATATAACTTTTTGTTTTAATTTGATCAAACTGAAATGTGTAATAGAAAAAAAAATTATGGACAAAATAGTTGTGTTTTAATATAAAGCTATTTCTTTATTAATCATCTTTAATTTTATTTATATATCAAACGAATGGTGGAGAAGAGTTGTCACCACTATCTCTTTAATTTCATATCTTTTTTTTCTTTCTTCTCACTCTTTTTCTCTTTTCCTTTTAGATCTACTTTCTTGTGCAAAAGAACCACCGTGAAACTCATGATTCCACCGCAACTGCCGCAAAGCCTTACACCACCACTGTCTGTACATCTTTCACCGCCACTGCCGCAACTCCTTGCACCGCCACTGCCGCAACTCGTTGCACCGCCACGCCTCTTTCTTTGCATCCAGCAACCGCAACTCCTTGCACGACCACCGCTACAACTCTGTTTACCACTACTTTCATTCCGCTCACTTTTCTTCTGCTATCACCACCGTTGCATCATACATCACCAATTTTATCAAATTTATTGCCAACAGGAGATCCATTCTTTCTTTTTGATTTTTTTGTTATTGAATTTTTACTTTTATTATGCAATGAAATATATGAGGATTTTTAATATTTGTTATAATTTAATTAAAATAATTTTTTTTTGTATAAATATTTTCAGCTGCCGAAAATTAATCGGAGGTGGATTACTCAAAAAGTCATCGGTACATTCAGACAGTTTCCGATGAAAATTTTCGACAATGTTATCGACAATCTGATGAGAGAGAATGATAGGAAACCTTTGTTCCCGATAAACTCCGATGAAATGGTGATTTTCTAGACCTAAACTCTGATGAAATTAGGATTGTCAAAAAATGATAGGAAACATTCGTTCCCGATAAACTTCTGTTTAATATGGTTGTCGGGTATCACTTCTTTTTCTTGTAGTGAATGAGCTTTATTAAGCAAAACATAAAACCCAATTCTAATAGAAACACACAAATATTGCTTACCAAATTAAATGAAACGATGTGTTTTAAAGACCGGAACACGTGGCGGTTCTAGGATGCACGAATTAGTGAACTTGCATCCTAAGTAAACATTCTGGGAGAGAAACAATCAAAACTTTATATATATACATATATATAGATATATAGATGGTAACAATAATAATTTATTAAAAATTAAACAGTACAATCCCCCTCCCGCCCCCCATAATCCAAATATATAAACTTTAAATAATTTTTTAAAATATTTAGTTATAAATAAAAAAAATCAAAAGCACGAAAATAATAGTTATATTTAATTATGGTAGTTCTCACATTTAGTTAAACCCAGATTAGCGGAGAAAATGAGTGAATCTCACAAAATTTGTTTTCTATTTTCTTGGTCACGAATCTCGACCTTAAATAAATTAATAAAAATAAATACCATAATTAAAATTAATACAAAATATTTGTTTATAATCAGATTGGAAAAAAAAAAACAAGAAATATAACCAATAATATAATAATTGTTTTTAAAAAATACATAATATAACTTGAAGTTGATATAGAGATTATTCAATAATAATAATTAGTAATAATACATAATATAATATAATAATATATAAATTTAAAATATATTTTGATATAAAACTGAAAGAAACCTATTTACAATATTGATTTTAAGTTTTATCAAATTCAAGTTAAAAAGTCAATCTAACTTTTTCTATTTTTTGGTCACCAAACAAGAAGTTAAAGAATTTGATAAAATATCACAATCAAATAATACATAGTCAAATTAGAGATTTTTTAAAAGTCATAAAAGAAAATTTCACAATATAAACAAATAAATAATTCAAATTTTTACAATTAAAAATATATCAAAAACAAAAATTTGAACGATTATAGATAAAATTTAGATTAATAAACCATCAATACTACTTATTTCACGCTTCATCAAAGTAAGGTAAATGAAAATTTTAGAATAAGTAAATTTGACAGTTTTTCCTTTTTGATCATTAAACTCAAGTCAAAGAAAATCAACAAAATATTGCAGAAAAACCATAAATATTTTTAAAAAATTAGGAAGAAAGATAAACTCGATAATAAATATCATCATCATATATATGTATATAATATCATTTTAATATTTTATACTAATAATTTTAAAATATATGAAAATGGTTTGAAATAAATTTTAATCGTTATTATCTTCTTGTATAATTTACATGTACTTGAATAAATTAAAGGGATACAAAAAAATATTTATCATTTTATACCATAAACCAAAATACAGTATAATTTATCTAAACTAACAGAATTAATAAATTTAGTTACATTGATATAGCTGTATTAAATTTAGAATTTCTATTTAGAAGAGATAAATTTGATGACTAAATGGCAATCAATCCAAATGTATAGTAATTTTAACAATTTTATATATAAAGTAATTAGCTTTAAATAAAATTGGTACATTTAATAAATATTTATTTAATAATATGCTATAGCTAACAGTCAATATAAATGAAATCAATGATACATAATTATTTATTTTTAAAATCTAATTATTTATTCAGATAAAAATATTTATTTGGTTATTAACTGTAATAAAATATTAAATTAACTTTATTAAGTTATCTTCAACAATTACTAATGGAACTTAATTAGTTTATAAAAGTCTAATATGATTTATATTATAAATTTATAAAATAGAAATATAAAATCTCCTATATATTATTTGTGAAACATTACAATTTCTTTTTGTAACCACATGTCATCACTAAGATGATTCTTAGAATTATTAGAGAAATATGTTGGTCCATCTAATTATATAATAAGCTTTTTATTAAACTAACCATAAATTCATTATTAATGTCATTTATTATTTGCTTAAATAAAGATTACGGAATTGCCTAATGTGGGTAAAATATATATGACAATTAATGATTTTGAATAATAAAGATCTGATAAAAAAAATGTATCTTCTATCAAATTTGTTTAATTTAAAACTATTAAAATAATTTTAAAAAAAACACAATAACCATATTATAAAAATTTAGATTTTTCTGTATATTTTATATTTTGAATTTTAAAAAATGACTATAAATTACTAAAACTGTTAAAAGTCTCACATTCAAATTTTGCGATCCATGGTCTAAAATTTTTGTTATGACAAAATACAAATGATTACAAAATCATATAAGTAAAAGTCTAATTTAATTAATCATTAAGATTTAAAATATATATGTATATATATCATTCTAAATTAAACTATAAACCATATTGAATAAATAAATATTTTAGTTTCAAAATTTACTTTGAATAATATTTTTTGATAAAAGTTTTGAACTAACATTGATAAATTTTTTTAAATTATCAATTACTAAAATTATTAATCCCACAATGAAAATTTCGTTATCAGTAATTTAAAGTTTTTGTTATTAAAAATACACATGATAAAAAAAACATATGAGTAGAAATCATCATTTAAAAAAAAATAGACATTAATATTAAAAATATACTATGTATGTTAATATCATTTAAATTTAATTACATATCCTATCAAATTTTTTTTTAAAAATGTTTGGATTAATAAAATTGATTTATACGTTCGCACCAATTTAATTATATATGTAATAGCTACTGACTTTTAATTATTCAATATATATTTATTATTTCATAATATGTAAGAACATATAATACATAAAATAATTTATATATATAATGTTTATCCCGCGCAAGGCGCGGATCTTAATCTAGTATGATACTAAAATTGTGCTTAAAGCATCCAAAAATGTAATGTTCAGTTATTTGTGGATCGAGGTTCCTGAACCTTAATGGTTTTAACTTCTTTCTCCATATCTATCTTAACTTTTGGAGGGTATGTATGAATGTCTTTGAAGTATGCTTAAATCGCTGATCATGTTTGGATAAGTGTGGGTGGTTACTGTTTTGGTTCATGACTAGAGTGGTTCTACCGGTTCTCATGTGAAGATTCAAATGGTTTTATTAGTGTTACGATATGGTGGGAGCTTATGGAAGTCCGGCTTAAGGTTGTGCGAGCATTAAGGTTCCGTCAAATTGGTTCTTTGGTTCTTGAGATAGAATTATATAAGTTTTTTTTTTCAAATCCAAAAACAAGCTTCCTTGACTTGTTTCTATCCGCAATTTAAAGATCGGAACACTCTTCCCCAGTGGTCGCTGTCATCATGACGCCTACTTATGTTCCCTCAGCGAGATTTGGGCTAAAGTTTTAGTACTTAATTTCATCATATCTTTCTAGTTTGTTCTTATCATTGTAAATCATCGAAGGATTGTGATCCTTGTGGTTTATGGCTCTGGAAAGAATGTACTCTTTGCTGGCTCTGTGTAAAAATTTCATGTTTTTAATATAATCTAACTAATGACAAAAAAAAAAACATCTAAAAATGTGAGACCGGTATTGAGGACAGGTCTAGTTCTATTAATAGTTAACTATTCTTATGGACTCTAGTGTTTTAAAATTGGCAAGTATTTAGTTTGTTTCCAGCCTTACTTCTATCACATATCTATTAATTAAGGGGAATTTGGAGACGTATACATAACATGTTAGTAATTAAGTTTATACCCATAACATAGTTTAGGCTATGATATTATACATATTGTTATGCAGTTTTCCAAAAATACCCTCTGATGCGCGTGTAAAATAGATATGTTGGGTTTTTTGTTTAACCTGGAAATTGAAAAGTCTTTTTTCACTTTACAAAAGAAAGAATGCGGAAAAAAACATAGATTTGGAGGGTGAGAACTTTTGTTTGTCTTCATTTGGGAAAGAAAAAAGATTACCCTGTCGTTAACGGCTGTAACGATCTTTGTAAGAGTCAAGAAAAAGTCAGGGTTACAGAAGTTGGAAAAAATTGACGGCGGTGTGAGTGATTGCTGAACGCAAAGGACATGAATCGAAGTAAGTCCGTGTGATTTATTAGCGGTATGAAAAAATATAATCTTGTTCGCAGCAACCCCAATCTGGGTTTTCGGTAATTAAATCAGATCCGACATATATTTTTCAGATCTGATGGAAGAGTTTAATGGTTTCTGGTGCAGCCTGGGTATGGCTTCTGCTCCTGGATCACTTGAAGGGGAATGAAAGAGGGTTGTCCGTGGAGGCTACTAGCACTCTGCTGGACTATGGACGTCTCTCTGAAGATATGGAATGGCGACAGAGATGGTTTGCTACTCAAAGACACAAGATTACCCTGTATTTTCTAAGATGGTTTTCACTAAGGAATTCCTTCCCTAAGGTGAGATCAATGTTCCTTTAGCTGAACATAGAAAGCAGGAAATGAGATAACTCTTTGCTGAAAGTGTTTGATTGAAAAGTTGAATGACTTTCACAAAGTATGCGTAGAAAGATAAATAGAAAACCCCCAGCAACCCTAATCATAAACCAAGATGGTTTAATCTAATTCCTAATCTAAACCCAATCGAAATTGGTTTTTAATAAATCCTAATCCTACCCGAAATTGGTTTAATTTAAATGAAATCAAATACACTGAAATAAAATTAAACCAACATGCTAGTTTATCTTGGTTCTCCTCTTCTGATTTAAGCCCTACGAATTTGGCTAAGTGTTGGAGGCTCTTCTCTTGTGCTCTCAGTTTTGATCTGGTTACTGGTCCACTCCACAAGCTGGCTAGCTCATTTGGTTCTTCTCTGCTCAAGTCTGGCTCTTCTCTGCTCAAGTCTGGCTCTTCTCTTCTCAAGTCTGGCTCTTCTCGGCTCAAGTCTGGCTCTTCTCTGCTCAAGTCTGGCTCTCCCTCGTCAGACTCACTCAGCTCTCCAATGTCTCTACTCATGGCTGCACCATCCCCTCCTCCTTTAAAAGGATTTGTCCTCAAATCCGAACCTTCTAAGATAAACGCATTCATAACATGCTTCTCATACACTGCTCTGGCTGTAAAGATTCATAACACACAAGACATCTCAGAAAGTAATGCTGGTTCTTCATGACTGACTAAGAACCTTCTTCCCCACTCTGGTGGTCGTACCAATCCCATCTGACCAAGAATAAGCAAGTTCTGGTCATCTCTCAGCACAACTTGATCTAAAATCAAAGTGAATCGCCTGACATGATTCTCCTGATCAGGAGGTCGTGTACAATGATCCCCATACTCACTCTTGAGTCTAGGACCGTGCCCTGCCTCTCCTGGGCCATCCCTGGTCTTTCCACACATTGATGGCGTGTGATACAAGCTCTGCATAGACCTCATATCAGCATGAATCACGTTTTGTCTTGGTCTAGGATGATGAGGCCAAAGCTGCAAGTCTTTATGTAGTTGATGCAATTCGGACTTGCTTTCTTTTATCCTGTCGTTGCTGCTGATTTGAGCTACACTCTGATATCTTGCATGTTTCTAATGTTTTATCCATTCACCCATGTGCATTTTGATCATATAGATTAGGATTTAGCCATGTTTAGGTTGCATTTTGCATACATGAGTCCTTATCAGGTATTGGAGTACCACATGGAGTTCTTGGAGACATTTGGGTGCAATTGGAGTCCAAAAGAAGTGTTTAAAGTGATCATTGGGCGAGCACCTTACCGGAGCGACACCGTCAAGTCGCTCTGATCTCCCTATCAGAGCGACAGGGAAGAGTCGCTCGCGTTTTGATCACCCGGAGATGCGAGAACGAGTCCGGAGCGACCTCTCGCAGCGACACAGCGAGGTCGCTCCCGAAGCATGGAGCGACTACTCAGAGCGATGAGCGGAGGTCGCTCGCGTTTTCATCACTCGGAAACGCGAAAACGAGTCCGGAGCGACCTCTCGCAGCGACACAGCGAGGTCGCTCCCGAAGCATGGAGCGACTACTCGGAGCGACGAGCGGAGGTCGCTCCGCGTCTTATTTCTGGTCGAACTTATGATTTCTCAAGGGCCTTTTGGACATATCATGATGCACGTTTTTATTTTCTAAACCTATGTTTTAATACTCTGTAAACCACCAGGAGGCAGGGGATCTTTTGTTCTTAAGAAAAACCACCAAAAACCTTTGGAAAGTCATCTCTTGAATCAATTGATCAGTTTTGTTATTGAAATTCTGTGTTCTTATATCTATTTTTTTGTGTTTCTCTACATGATTAATCTGAAATCCAACATGGGTTTAAGAGGAATCATGGAGATTAGTGAGTAATCCCCCTTTGAATTCATGGGTTAGGGAGATTAAGGGTGATTAGGTTAGAGCTAGGATGTTTTAGTGTAGATCATTCATATTTCCTTGCTAGCAGAGTGAACCTAATGCATCTTCTGAGTTGGCCACTCAGTTGTTGATCCTTAGGCATTTCTCACCCGAAAGGTGTTCGAGGAAATGCCCGAGACAACTCTTCCTAGCTTTTAGCATACTTTGCCAAAGACATTTGTTGTTAGAGGTGCTAAGATAGCCATTGGACTTGCTAGTTATGATTACTTTCATATTATTCAACCAAAGACATTTGATGCTTGGATTGTGTTAGTAAATGAACATTCATCTAGACATAGAGTTTGTTTAGGATTGTGTCTAAGCTTAAGGTTGATAGTTTGATTGATCGTTTGCCATCCTTAGTTCGAAACTTGATCACCCGAGGTCTAATCCCTATATCCATGAGTTCTCTTTTCCAATAGTTAAGAAAATATCATTTAGTTATTCCTTTTAGTTAGTTATAGTTTAAAAACCCTTTTAAAAACCATTGGTTGCACTTAGATTAAGTGATTACTTGCATTCTCGGTGCTTTCATATCTCTCAGAACTGGTTCGACAATCATTTATACTACAACATTTGTCTTAGGAGCCTTGAAAACTCCTAACATCAAATTGGCGTCGTTGCCAAATTCTGAGTAGATTTAAACATTGAGATTTAGTCAATTGCTTGAGACTAAGTCATTTTTATTTTCTTTTGTTACTGACTCTTTTTCACCTCCTCTTATTCTACAGGTGTATGAACTTGCGGAGCAACGGTCCATCAAACCTAGTTCCACGAGCTGCAGACATCAGAGCTTTAGAGAGAGAGTGTGCTAGAAAGAAAAGAGAAGAAGAGCAACAGGCTCAACTGCAAAGACTGAACACTGATATGGGAGACGTTCATCAGCATGATGCAGGCGTCAATGGCGCTAATAACAATGCTCCAGCTAACCAACAGCGAGCAGCTCGACCCATTGGCACTTACGATCGCCCCAACATTCATGGTCATAGATTGGGAATCCGAGCACCCGCTGTGGCAGCCAACAACTTTGAGATCAAATCAGGACTCCTCAACGTGATCGAGAACAACAAGTATCATGGCTTGGCTCTAGAGGATCCATTTGATCACTTGGACAGGTTCGACAGCTACTGTGGGTTGTCAAAAACCAATGGTGTGTCCGAAGATGCCTTAAAGCTCAAGCTATTCCCTTTCTCTTTGGGGGATAAGGCACGTCAGTGGGAGAAGTCTCTACCCAGCGACTCTATCACCACTTGGGATGATTGCAAGAGAGCATTCTTGGAGAAGTTCTTCTCTACTTCAAGAACTGCTAAGCTGAGAAATGAGATTTCCAGCTTTCAACAGAAGGGCTTGGAAGGATTCAGTGAAGCCTGGGAGAGATTCAAGGGCTACCAAGCTCAATGCCCACACCATGGTTTCTCTAAGGAGAGTTTGCTGAGCACATTCTACCGTGGTGCTCTTCCTAAGTACAGGGCCAGACTGGATACAGCTAGCAATGGGTTCTTCTTGGGGAGAACTGAGGAGGATGCAGAGGAGCTGGTTGACAACATGGTTAAAAGTGATGCAGTCTACAGTGGAGACCACGACAGAGGTAGTAGAACAGATGATAAGCAGACGAGGAAGGAGTTGAAGGCTCTACAAGATAAGATAGACATCCTCATTGCTGACAAAGCTACCCAAGAGCAGCTGCACTTTGTTGGCAACCCAAGCCAAGAGACACCAGTTGTTGTCCATGAAGTTGAGGGTTTGGAAGGTCAGGAAGAGCTGTGTTTCATCAACAACAATGGTAGCTGGTACAAGAAAGAGCCCAACTTTCAGTACAACAACTACCAACAGAAATCCTATTCCAACAACCAACAGAGTGGTTATCAGCCTCGGAATAATCAGCAAGGCAGCTATCAACCTCAGCAAAACCCTCCTCCTGGTTTCAACAACAAGGGCAACCATTCTTCCCAACAGCAATCTAATCCCTCTACCTCAACTCCTCAGGTCAACACCACTGAAGCTCTACTGAAACAAATCCTGGAGTCTCAAACAAGAAGTGAGAAGCATGTTGGCTATGAGTTGAAGAACCTTCACTCAAAGATTGATGGGAGCTACAATGAGCTCAACAACAAGTTCAGAGCTTTGGAGAACCAGTTTGCTGCCATGAACACTCAACAAAATCGCCAACAAGGTTCTCTACCTGGAAAATCTGAGCAAAACCCAAAGGAAACCATGAAAGCTATCACTCTCAGGAGTGGTAAGGAGTTACCTCAGAGAACTCTCACCAAGGATGCTGAGAAACAAAGTGAGGGGGTTGCCATCAACATAGATGATGAAGTGGTGATTGTTGATGAGAAGATCAATGACGAGATCTTAGAGAAGATAGTGGAAGCCAAAGGAAAAGGAAAGGTTGGAGAAGAGAAGAAAACAGTTAAGGATGGTGAAGTTGTCACTCCTGCCAGTGAAAGTTCTTTTGTTCCTCCTGCCTATGAGCCCAAGCTCCCATTCCCAGGTCGATTCAAGAGGCAGCTGCTAGAGAAGTACCAAGCTCTATTTGAAAAGCAAATGAGTGAAGTCCAGATCACAATGCCCATTATTGATGCTTTCATGCTGATTCCTCAATACAGCAAGTTCCTGAAAGATGTTGTAGCTGCAAAGAAGAAAGAGATGGAGGGCATGGTGATTCTCACTCATGAGTGCAGTGCTATCATTCAGAGGCTTGTCATTCCAAAGAAGCTAGAAGATCCAGGATGCTTCACATTACCTTGTGCTCTTGGACCTATGGTATTTGATAGATGTCTCTGCGATTTGGGAGCTAGTGTCAGCTTGATGCCCCTATCTGTTGCTAAGAAGCTCGGCTTCACTCAGTACAAGAAGTGTAGACTTTCTCTGGTATTGGCTGATCGTTCAGTGAAGTACCCTGTGGGTATCTTAGAGGACCTCCCAGTGATGGTTGGAAATTATGAGATCCCTACAGACTTTGTGGTGCTTGAAATGGGTGAAGAAGCTCAAGACCCTTTAATCCTTGGAAGGCCTTTCTTAGCAACAGCAGGAGCTATTGTTAATGTGAAAGAAGGCAAGATTGATCTCCATCTGGGTAAAGGGCACATTCTCCATTTTGACATCAAGGAGGTAATGAGGAGGCCAACAGTTCAAGGGCAAGTGTTCTACATTGAAGAGATGGACGCCCTTGCTGATGAACTCCTTGAAGAGTTGTCACTAGAGGACCCTCTACAGCATGCTTTGACTGTAGAGAGAGAGGCTGTGGTGATTGAGAACCTGGAGAGTACTGCCTATGGGAAGATGCTGGATTCACACCAGGGGTTTGTCAGTAAGGATCAGTACGAGGAGCTTCCTCAGATGGTTCACCAAGAAGTCTCAGCCACTCAGCAAGATGACACCCAGCAGAATGACTGGAGTGAGCTTGAGGCACCTAAAGTGGAGCTTAAACCTCTACCCCATGGTGTAAGGTATGCATTCCTTGGTCCTAATGAAACTTATCCTGTCATTGTGAGTAGTGAACTTACTGAAACTGAGCTATCTGAACTTTTGAAAACGCTTAAAAGATTTAGAAAGGCAATAGGTTACTCACTGGATGACATCAAGGGAATATCACCCTCTTTGTGCATGCATAGGATACATCTTGAGGATGAATCAATGACTTCTATCGAGCATCAAAGAAGGTTAAACCCTAACCTGAAGGATGTTGTAAAGAAAGAGATTCTTAAACTCTTAGATGCTGGTGTTATTTACCCTATCTCAGATTCTAAATGGGTATCACCTGTGCATGTTGTACCAAAGAAAGGTGGTATCACTGTGATTAAAAATGACAAGGATGAATTGATACCAACAAGAACCATCACAGGTCATAGAATGTGCATTGATTACCGAAAACTAAACTCCGCATCTAGAAAGGATCATTTCCCATTACCATTTATTGATCAGATGCTTGAGAGACTTGCAAATCACCCATTCTACTGCTTTCTTGATGGGTACTCAGGATTTTTCCAAATCCCCATACACCCCAATGATCAAGAGAAAACGACATTCACATGTCCCTATGGTACCTTTGCATATCGAAGGATGCCATTTGGTCTATGTAATGCTCCAGCCACCTTTCAAAGGTGTATGATGTCAATTTTCTCTGATCTGATTGAGGATGTTGTGGAGGTATTTATGGATGATTTCTCTGTCTACGGATCTTCGTTTTCTGCTTGTTTGTCAAACTTGTGCAGGGTCCTACAGAGATGTGAAGACACCAACCTTGTGCTGAATTGGGAGAAGTGTCACTTCATGGTCAAGGAAGGGATTGTGCTGGGACACAAGATTTCAGAGAAGGGGATTGAAGTGGATAAAGCCAAGATCGATGTTATGGTTGGTTTGCCCCCACCAAAGACAGTGAAAGACATCCGGAGTTTTCTTGGTCATGCTGGGTTCTACAGGAGGTTCATCAAGGACTTCTCCATGATCACTAGACCTTTGACCAGGCTGCTGTGCAAGGAAGCCACCTTCAGTTTTGATGTGGAATGTCTACAAGCTTTCAAGAAGCTGAAAGGTGAACTCATTAGTGCTCCAATTGTCCAGCCACCTGATTGGGATCTCCCTTTTGAGATCATGTGTGACGCTAGTGACTATGCTGTGGGAGCTGTTTTGGGGCAGAAGAAAGATGGCAAAACCCATGTGATCTACTATGCCAGCCAAACCCTCAATGATGCTCAGATACGGTATGCCACAACAGAGAAGGAGATGCTGGCAATTGTTTTTGCCTTTGAGAAGTTCAGGAGCTACTTGGTTGGGTCTAAAGTCATTGTCTACACAGATCATGCTGCCTTGAGACACCTTTTGGCCAAGAAGGATGCAAAACCCAGGCTTTTGAGGTGGATCCTTTTGCTTCAAGAGTTTGATATGGAGATTAAAGACAAGCCCGGAGTTGAGAATGGTGTAGCTGATCATTTGTCCAGGTTGAGGGTAGAGTCTGGTATTCCTATTGACGAAGGACTTCCTGAGGAGCAGATCATGGCTATTGAAGCAGTGATAGCAGTTTGTGAGACTGGTAGGAAGCTGGAAGAAGTCAAGGCAACAGAAGAGAAGGAACCTTGGTATGCTGATTTGGTGAACTACCTAGCCACAGGAAGAGAACCTTTGAATCTTGTGGGCTATGCCAAGAAGAAGTTCTACAAGGATGTGAAGAGATACTACTGGGATGAACCCTATCTCTACATTCTCTGCAAGGATCAGCTTTATAGAAGAGTGGTTGCAAATGAGGAGATTGATGGGATCCTTACACAGTGTCATGGATCATCTTATGGAGGCCACTTTGCCACCTTCAAGACAGTTGCGAAAGTATTACAAGCTGGATTCTGGTGGCCACATATGTTCAAGGATACACAAGACTTTGTCTCAAAGTGTGATTCTTGCCAAAGAAGAGGAAACATCACAAAGAGGAATGAGATGCCTCAGAATCCAATCCTTGAAGTTGAAGTGTTTGATGTGTGGGGTATTGACTTCATGGGACCATTTCCATCATCTTTTGGAAACAAATACATCCTTGTGGCTGTCGATTATGTCTCCAAATGGGTGGAAGCTATTGCAAGCCCCACCAATGATGCTAGAGTTGTAACCAAGATGTTCAAGAGCAACATCTTTCCAAGGTTTGGAGTCCCAAGAGTTGTGATCAGTGACGGAGGTTCCCACTTCATTAACAAACTGCTTGAGGGACTTCTCAAGAAGAATGGTGTGAAGCACAAGGTGGCAACCCCTTATCACCCCCAAACAAGTGGCCAAGTTGAGATTTCTAACAGGGAGATCAAGTCTATCTTGGAGAAGATTGTGGGGATCACAAGGAAGGATTGGTCCAATAAGCTCGATGATGCACTTTGGGCTTATAGGACAGCGTACAAGACACCACTGGGCACCACACCTTTCAACCTAGTGTATGGGAAAGCTTGCCATCTGCCAGTGGAGCTTGAGTACAAGGCACTATGGGCAATAAAGTTGCTGAACTTTGACATCAAGAGTGCCAAGGAGAAAAGGATTTTTCAGCTACATGAGCTTGATGAGATAAGAATGGATGCTTTTGAGAACTCAAGGATCTACAAGGAGAAGACTAAAGCTTTCCATGACAAGAATATCCTGAAGAGAGAGTTTAAAGAAGGAGATCAAGTTCTTCTCTACAACTCTAGGCTGAAGCTATTTCCAGGAAAGCTTAAGTCAAGGTGGTCAGGTCCTTTCAAAGTCAAAGAGGTTAGGCCATATGGAGCAATAGTTTTGTGGAGTACTGATGGAAGAGACTTCACAGTCAATGGGCAAAGGGTTAAGCTCTACATGGCTACTGCACCAGAGGAAGATGGGGTTTCAACTCCACTGTCTGACCCTACCCCGGCCTAATCCAAAAAGAGGCAAAGTCAAGCTAGAGACTTAAAACAAGCTCACTTGGGAGGAAGTCCCATGCGTATCCTTGTATATATTGCATTGGTATTTTCATTTTCATCTTATTGAAAAAAAAAAAAAAAAAAGAGAGAGAAATCGTGTGCAGGTGCTTGATCGATGCAGGTTAGAGCAAAAATCGTGCGTGGGAGCGACCTCTCACAGCGACACTTCGAAGTCGCTCCAGCTGGGAGCGACGTTACGGGAGCGACACCTCGAGGTCGCTCGCGTTTTCGTCGTCACGGAGCTCAAAAACTGGCCCGGAGCGACGTCCTAGAGCGACACCTCGAAGTCGCTCCAGCTCCAGAGCGAGGTTTCGAGAGCGACACTCCAGAGTCGCTCGCGTTTTCGTCGAATCACGACGCGAGAGAAGGACTCGGGAGCGACCTCTCGCAGCGACACCCTCACGTCGCTCCCGAACCGGTCCAGGTAAGTTTTCTGACTCTAAACCCCGGTTTACTTCAAGTAAACCGACCCTAACCACCCTAGACCGAACCGGACGACCCTAAACCTACCCCCAGCCCCCGCGAATCCATCTCTATCACTCTCCCCTCCTCTCACAAACTCTCAAACTCACCCACACCAAAAATCCCAAAACTTTCTCAATTCTCACCCAAATCGACTAGTTCTTGTTTCTAAATCCAAGCTTTCGCCCCTGTAGCCTATTCCTCACCACCCATTCACCATTTCTTTTCATCCAAAGCAAGGTATTGAGTTTTAAAATTCAAATTCGTAGGTCCATGAACCCTAGGATTTAAAAATCGAAATTTGGTCATTTTCTTGCTAGATTGTGGTGAAATAGACTAGGGAAAGCTTATCTATCAAGTTGGGTTGTCGAATAAACGGTGAAATTGAGTTTAATTTGCACTTTGGCAAAGTTAGGGTTCATGGATTTGGGGGTTTTCGAATTTGACCTTAATTGGGTGTGTCTGTGAGTGAACTAGATGCGTTAAGGTGTTACAAGAGTGAGAATCGTTGCATTGTGTTGAACTTGAGTTTAAATTGATAATTCATTTGTTAAGTTCACTTTTGCAATTTTCACTTGCAAAGTCTTGCCCTTCTTCACTTCCATCTACTTATCCCTTTTCAAGTTTTTAATTTTTCAGGTGAAAATGGTTAAGAAGACAAAGGGAAAGTTGGAAGCTGAGAGGCAAGAAGCTGAAAGATAAGAGTTTGCACTAAGAGGAAAAGTTTTGCCCTGCGAGCCAACTAGCTCAAGGACGCAGAAGACTGTTCGACAACAGACTTTGGCTGCAAGGAAATCGAAAGAACAGGAGAAGAGGGCAGGGAAAAGTGTAGCAGTTCCCATCCATGAGGAAAGTGAAACTGAGAGTGCTGATGAGCAGGCACCTACGAAGAAAGCCAAGATGTCCAAAGGCAAAGGGGTTGCGGTTGATCGAGATAGGGCGAAAACTCCATCTGTGGAGGAGCTGTATGATCACTTGAAGAATGAGGTCACTTGGACTCCAACCAGGTTCGCCGACCTTGATCTGCTGAAGGAGTTAGGTCTTGAATCTGACATTGAAGAGATGCTAGGACATTTGAAGATGCCAAAACTCCTCACCATGGCATATCCTTTCTACAAGGATGTCACTTGTCAGTTCTTATCTTCTCTTGCGGTCACTTACCACGACACCGCGCATGTGAGGCAAGGATGGGGCAAAATCAGTTTCAAGGTCAATGGACGAGAATACAACATGAACTTCAAGGACATTGGGAGAGTCATGGGGTTCCAAGACCTAGAAGACCACTCCCTACCCAAGTGTGAGAACCTTCCCACGGAGCTTTGGAAGTTGATCACTGGAAACAAACACACTACCGGGGCTGACAAGAATTCACACATCCGACACCCGTCCGTACGTTACCTCCACAGGATGCTAGTCCATGCATTCTACCCACGGAAGCAAGCTGGTACGGTTACTGAGGAAGACATGCGACTGCTCTGTCCGGCTATCCGTCCCTACGCCCAACCTGGAGTTTTACCCCTTCCCAGCACCGACATCTATGCTACCTTCGGGATGGTCAGTTTCTTTGTGGGTCGTCTCCAGCACTACAGAGACTGGGCGTGGTACACCACTGATTCGCGCCCAAAGATGGGGATAGGTGGAATGATCACACCACTGCTCCAATTTCTGAATGTTCCCTTGGGAAAGGACGCAGTGGGACCGAAGTTCATTGATGGCACCTACTTGAGGATTGCTACCTATTTTAGTGGGATGTATGGGAAGGACTACGTCTACCACTACTATTTGCAGGGCAAGCCAGTCGAAGTGGTTCTTCCAAACCGGAACCTGACGAGTTTAGAGATACCTGGAGCTATTAGCTTCAACATACCCCAGGAGTACTTTCTTGGAGAACACGGGCCTCTCGATCCAGTTAATGCTGCTCCATCAAGGAGAAGAAGTGTTCCTACGCGACATGACTCGCCTGTTGCAGACCCTTCTGAGCATATCTATGGACCTCCGCGCTACTACTTCAAGCCACATGACGGAGTTCTTCCCCCTGGAGCTCTTCGTGATGCTCATGACCACATTAGTCGCCTTCAGAGGTGGAACAAGGCTCAGGACAGAACGATAGAAAAGCTGAAGGATAAGTGCAAGGCGCTAAGCAAGACGGTAAAGAAGCAGGCAAAGACCTCAGCCAAATTCATGAAGAAAGTAGCTGATGTCTTAACCAGGGGGGGGGATAGCTGGATGTAGCTCAGCAGACTTCGCTTTCGCGAACACCTCGAACCCCCAGCCTCCACCTCCGCCTGATGCTCTTGGCTTCCCCCTCACTGCTGCGCAGCTTCAGCGTAAGTGGAGGAACCCACCCACTCAACCTTCCACTTCCGGTAACAAGTCCCCATCCCTCGCTTCTTCTGATAGTGAGGACGAGATTGACGAGGTTGAGAGCCAGCCATGGTATGGAGGCTCCGGTTCAGCATCCGGTGGTTACTATACCACCTTCCCACCTGACGACGACGATGCTGGGGCATCAGCCCCCACCTACTATCCATAGGAGGTACTTCTTTCTCTCCCTTGTATATACCATTTCCTTTTTGCATATTAGTTTTCATTTCGGTATCTCTCTCTTTACTTGACAACACAGAGACTGTGTAACTCAAGTTTGGGGGAGGTACCAAGCATTTGATCATGTTTGCTTTGATGTTGTTTCATGAGTCATGCATTGCATACCTATTTGCATATAAAAAAAAAACAAATTCATTTAGTTTGCATCATTTTGCATTTCTAGGAGAGTCTAGGGCATATAGGTTGCATTCACTTGCACTGGGAGCAATGATTTTAAATGCCTTATAAAGAACACTACGTTTCACCTGAAAAGCTATGCACCTCTCAAAAGACTTGTATGTTTCGTGCCTTGAAAACTCTTCTTGAAACTTGTTGATTGCTGAAACCTACTCTTTGAAGCCAACTACAACCCTATTTGAACTAAACGAACTTAATGCTTCTTGCTTAGGGTCCCTTGTGTACTGAGTCATGGCTATACACACTTGAGTTGTCACATCTTTTATGCCAATCTTTTTTTGACAAACTCTAGTGGTAGACCACTCCCAAAAAAACCTTTCCCTCCTTTTAAGCTTTCATTGTTTGATGAGTGAGGCCTTCTTAGGAAAGTCTTACATGTGCATAATGTTGAGAGTATCGGGAACGACAATGCTTGATCTTCATTCTTGCTAGATTAGGCACATCATTGTCTAGCCATAGATGGGGGTGAGTGTTGTAAAGTTTGATTTGGGAGTTTGAAAAAATGGAAGGAAAAGAGTGAACTCTTGTGCTTAATTGGCTAGTCTTTATGGGATAAGTAGAGAAACTCCTAGCTCAGTTTATGAAAAGTCTTGGCCCCCGAAAAAAAAAAAAAAAAAAAAAAAAAGAAAAGAAAAAAAAAGTATATATAAAAAAAAAAAAAAAAAAAAAAAAAGAAAGAAATGAGGCTAGCAAAACTGTTTAGAGCTAAGTTTTGTTTTGAAGTTGAGAAAAATCATTATAAGATTTCAAAGAAAAGAGTTTTGTTGTGCAAGGTGTTCTTGAGATCTTTTGGTGAGAGATGTGAGTTGGGCTTGACATTTGGGAAAAATTGTGTAATTGTATGTTTGGGAAAAGGGTAGAACAATGGAGATTGAGCATTGTATGCATGAGTTGGTCCCTTTCTTAGATATATTATGTGCAATGTCAAGGCTACTTGTTTCGAGAGTAAACCACCGTAAAGATTTTATGTTTCGAACCTTTTGAATAAAAGCCTTCCCTTACCCAAATGACTTGGACCGACTGACCATTTGCAAGAATTCACTAGATGTTTTGTGCTTAATGAATGTGAGAGTTGGTTGATTTGAATGTGTGGATGCTTGATGATGAGTGTAGGGACAAAAGGAGTTGAGATAGGCCTAGAGAAGCTAGAGTGTAATAAGAGAGTGTGCTAATCGTGTTTGCTAGTTGTGTTTCTTTTGGCTATGAGCTCCCACCTTCAAACCTCTCTCCCTATGAGTTCTAGAAAGTTCACTTGTGGACAAGTAAAGAACAAGTTTGGGGGAGTTGATATCTTGCATGTTTCTAATGTTTTATCCATTCACCCATGTGCATTTTGATCATATAGATTAGGATTTAGCCATGTTTAGGTTGCATTTTGCATACATGAGTCCTTATCAGGTATTGGAGTACCACATGGAGTTCTTGGAGACATTTGGGTGCAATTGGAGTCCAAAAGAAGTGTTTAAAGTGATCATTGGGCGAGCACCTTACCGGAGCGACCAGTCCGGAGCGACACCGTCAAGTCGCTCTGATCTCCCTATCAGAGCGACCTTACCAGAGCGACAGGGAAGAGTCGCTCGCGTTTTGATCACCCAGAGATGCGAGAACGAGTCCGGAGCAACCTCTCGCAGCGACACAGCGAGGTCGCTCCCGAATCATGGAGCGACTACTCGGAGCGACGAGCGGAGGTCGCTCGCGTTTTCATCACTCGGAAACGCGAGAACGAGTCCGGAGCGACCTCTCGCAGCGACACAGCGAGGTCGCTCCCGAAGCATGGAGCGACTACTCGGAGCGACGAGCGGAGGTCGCTCCGCGTCTTATTTCTGCTCGAACTTATGATTTCTCAAGGGCCTTTTGGTCATTTCATGATGCACGTTTTTATTTTCTAAACCTATGTTTTAATACTCTGTAAACCACCAGGAGGCAGGGGATCTTTTGTTCTTAAGAAAAACCACCAAAAACCTTTGGAAAGTCATCTCTTGAATCAATTGATTAGTTTTGTTATTGAAATTCTGTGTTCTTATATCTATTTTTTTGTGTTTCTCTACATGATTAATCTGAAATCCAACATGGGTTTAAGAGGAATCATGGAGATTAGTGAGTAATCCCCCTTTGAATTCATGGGTTAGGGAGATTAAGGGTGATTAGGTTAGAGGTAGGATGTTTTAGTGTAGATCATTCATATTTCCTTGCTAGCAGAGTGAACCTAATGCATCTTCTGAGTTGGCCACTCAGTTGTTGATCCTTAGGCATTTCTCACCCGAAAGGTGTTCGAGAAAATGCCCGAGACAACTCGTCCTAGCTTTTAGCATACTTTGCCAAAGACATTTGTTGTTAGAGGTGCTAAGATAACCATTGGACTTGCTAGTTATGATTACTTTCATATTATTCAACCAAAGACATTTGATGCTTGGATTGTGTTAGTAAATGAACATTCATCTAGACATAGAGTTTATTTAGGATTGTGTCTAAGCTTAAGGTTGATAGTTTGATTGAACGTTTGCCATCCTTAGTTCGAAACTTGATCACCCGAGGTCTAATCCCTATATCCATGAGTTCTCTTTTCCCATAGTTAAGAAAGTATCATTTAGTTATTCCTTTTAGTTAGTTATAGTTTAAAAACCCTTTTAAAAACCATTGGTTGCACTTAGATTAAGTGATTACTTGCATTCTCGGTGCTTTCATATCTCTCAGAACTGGTTCGACAATCATTTATACTACAACATTTGTCTTAGGAGCCTTGAAAACTCCTAACATCACACTCCCCCCTCTTCCTTTAAAAGGATTTGACCTCAAATCCTGCTCATTGAAGATGAGTGTTTCGTGCAAACTCAGATTTGCTGTTGCTCTTTGCACCAGAATGTTGTTGTTGCTCTTAAACTCATATAGCTTTTCTCCTGGTTCAAAGATGAAGTTGTGCAGCTCTTTGACAAGTTTTAAGTGGTCCATGAGACTGAATTTCACACAAACAAGAGGCCTGATCAGTGAATAGTCAGAAGCATATCTAATGAATCCACCTTGTTCAATCAAAATCGCAGATGACTCCTTATGAACTACAAGCGCCGCATCAAGTTTTTCTTCCTCTTTATCCTCGGTTAGATCAAGGGTATGACCACTCAAGGCTACTGGTACGTGCTCCTCTTGCTTCAGTGGAAGTACTGAATGTTCTCCTTGAAAAGGAATGTTTAGGATTGATTCAATCTCAGGTACCTTCTCAGGTTCCTTCTCCGCCGTTTGTGAGCATGGCTTAGAAGTTTGTTTTCCTGTTTTGCAAACCTTGCTTGTTGATAGCTCAGGAACTAGCTGGATATTCTCTCTTGTCTCTGGTGGAACCCTAGACCAGCGCCCAAACTGATCCAAAGCAAGTAAATTTCTCTCCTTGGACGTTTTTAGGTCAGATCTCTCCCACCTTTGCTTGCTGCCACGTCCTCTCATGATCTGATTGAAGATTTCGGCTGCTAGGTCATCCAGTTGCTGTTCACTAAAGATCAAGGTCTGGTTTGCTGCAACTCTCTTCCTTGTTGCTGGTTGTATAGCCTGATCTCCCTGCCTCTTATGAGAAGACATTGAAGATTGCTGGATAATTCGTGCTCCTAGGTCAAAATCATTAAACCCTAAACCTTCAAGTGGCTCTGATACCACTTGGTGCAGCCTGGGTATGGCTTCTGCTCCTGGATCACTTGAAGGGGAATGAAAGAGGGTTGTCCGTGGAGGCTACTAGCACTCTGCTGGACTATGGACGTCTCTCTGAAGATATGGAATGGCGACAGAGATGGTTTGCTACTCAGAGACACAAGATTACCATGTATTGTCTAAGATGGTTTTCACTAAGGAATTCCTTCCCTAAGGTGAGATCAATGTTCCTTTAGCTGAACATAGAAAGCAGAAAACGAGACAACTCTTTGCTGAAAGTTTTTGATTGAAAAGTTGAATGACTTTCACAAAGTCTGCGTAGAAAGATAAATAGAAAACCCCAAGCAACCCTAATCATAAACCAAGATGGTTTAATCTAATTCCTAATCTAAACCCAATCGAAATTGGTTTTTAATAAATCCTAATCCTACCCGAAATTGGTTTAATTTAAATGAAATCAAATTACACTGAAATAAAATTAAACCAACAGGCTGGTTTATCTTGGTTCTCCTCTTCTGATTTAAGCCTTACGGATTTGGCTAAGTGTTGGAGGCTCTTCTCTTGTGCCCTCAGTCTTGATCTGGTTACTGGTCCACTCCACAAGCTGGCTAGCTCATTTGGTTCTTCTCTGCTCAAGTCTGGCTCTTCTCTGCTCAAGTCTGGCTCTTCTCTTCTCAAGTCTGGCTCTTCTCTTCTCAAGTCTGGCTCTTCTCTGCTCAAGTCTGTCTCTTCTCGGCTCAAGTCTGGCTCTTCTCGGCTCAAGTCTGGCTCTTCTCTGCTCAAGTCTGGCTCTCTCTCGTCAGACTCACTCAGCTCTCCAATGTCTCTACTCATGGTTGCACCAGTTTCTGAAGACAAAGGTAATTTTTGACGATTTTTTTAGTTAACCAGTAAGTGTGGCACTTGAGACATAAGGTTTATTGTTTCCTCCTCAAAATGGGAACTGGCCATGTATGTGTCTGTGTTTTTTTGCTTTGTTTGTTGTCCCACGGACGTTTCTGGGTTTTGGTGTGAGTATAAACATAGTAAATCTGTAAAGATATATGGTTATCTTTATATATAAAGTACAGTTTCTCTCACTCATGGGCGTGACACGTCGGATTCCACGTCATCAATTCGTGCGATGTCGTGATGACACGTGTCCTATTCTTCAAAGTGCACTGTTTCATTTATTTTTTTACAAATCGGTTGGGCTTATATTTATATTTGGTGTGTGTGTTTACTTAAATAAGCCCAGTCTGATAAATCATATTCGAAACGCGTCGTTTCTTGATTCTCTGGTTTCATCGCTCTCTCGTCTCGGCATCTAGGGTTTCAATCGAATTTTTCATCTTCTTCCTACTGATCCAGAAATCCATCAGTTACCGATTCATTCTTATTAAATTTCTTCTTCAATCCATCGATCTATCTTCAATTCCACCTTTTCTCTTCGAAGGCGGTCGATGTTCGACTATAAAAAGGTTAGCATCCCTCCACTCTAAATCGTCGTATCAACCCTGAAGATTAGGTTATCATAACCTCGATTGTTTTGACTTTCATGTTTTGAAGGTTTCGTTCATATCTGGAAAGAAGGGAATCGTAATTCTGGTCTTGATCTAAATTCATATATATATATGTATGTATACGTAAGTATCTCTAACGTCTTTACCTACGATTTCGTTTGACTTACATATTATTCATTTTTTTGTACAAGAGATTCATAATTCTGAGCAATAATTATATTCTGGATCGGACGATTTATGTTTTTCTTGACGTTGTGTTTACGTATACAGATGACTATATTTATTTCAAGGCTCATAGTTGCAGATCTAATGAAACAATTCTGATCATGTCTCATCTGATAAAATAAACTTTATTCGTGATCTGTTATTGAAATGTGAAAACTTTGAACATTGATAAGTCTCTGTTAAGCATTGTTCTTTCTTTCCTGCATCTAATACATATGGTTTGGTCTGATAATTGCAGAAAGCGTGTATGAGATTGTGATGGAGTCGAAACGTGGTAAAAAGAAGTCCAGCAGTAGTAGTTCCTTATTTTACGAAGCTCCCCTCGGTTACAGGCTTACATCAGATTTCGTCCTACTTGAAAGCTTTACTAATAAATCTTGGTAAGGACGTGGCACAATTAAGGGTTTAGGGTAGCTCCTGGAGGTTAAAGAACAACTGCTGCAGTGCAAACTCTTACAGTAGCGTCTCTTGGACAGGCTGAGTTTATAAGAGCTACAATTTTTTTGGTTTATTTTGTAGGAAAATGGGAATGAGAGATTGTGCTTAAGTTGCTTTTGATTTGCAAAAATTAGTTGCGGTGGAGGAGTTTGCCATTAGTTGCAAAGTTAGTTGGGTTTAAGAGCTGTAATCTTACAAAGTTTCTACAATAGGAATGAAAGTTGTGGTGGAGTGTGACTTGACGGCAGAGCTTCTCATGAGGCGGTCGTTCAAACATATCAGCATCAAAGCTTAAAGATAAGCTAGAGTACAAGAAGTTTCAAACTTGACATCAACCAGAACATAGTTAGTATTTGACATCAATCAGAACATAGTTAGTGCTTACATACAAAGAATAATATTGAGTGTGTAACTTAGACCCAGATGGTAAACTTCGAGCATGTCATAGTTAGTATTTGACATCAACCAGAACATAGTTAGTGCTTACATACAAAGAATAATATTGAGTGTGTAACTTAGACCTAGATGGTAAACTTCGAGCATGACTGATTTAGTTTAAATACATTGCATATCATGAATAGAAAGAATCAGAAAAGAAAATAAAGGAGAAAGACTCATCAACTGGTGGTATTTGACATAGCAACAAACATGATGACCAAAAATCTTTAAGTTATATATATATATTTTTTTTTTTTTTTTTTGAGAAAAGCCTTAAGTTAACGTCGAAAAAATGTGTGATAAAAATTTCTAAGCACATAAATAATTACAAATCTAAATAAAAACTAAACTAATAAATTTAACATGATATGATCTTCAAAAAGTTATATTAAACTATACATGTTTTCGTTAAACTATACTTACTTTCTAAAAATGTGATCCCATAAAATTTATAATTCACACATATAATTAACCAAACAATGGAACTAAAATAAATAAAAAAATCACCGTAATAACTAACGAATATAACCAAACATGTTTATTAGAAAAAAACATGTTTATTTAAAATATCAATATGGTCTCAGAATTCTATATATTTTTTTGTATCCCTATCTCATAATTTTATTCATTTTATGATATCATAATATCATTTTCAATCCACACTAATTTTTAATTGTTTCATAAATTAATATATACACATATATATATTCATATAAATAATTTTTATTATAGCTATATATAATTTTTATTATAGCTTCCCGCCCGTAGGGCGGGCCAACCATAGTACTATATAAGAAACATAAATAGTATAGTAATTCAGTTGTACTTGTACTAATGAAACTGATTCAGTGTACTGTGAACTATATACATAGTTACTTGCAATTATTTGATGTATGAGGTGAAGGCCATCAGTATAATATATTGAAACCTTTAGTTTTCTGACAACTGTTTGAGTTGCGGTACAGACATGAGTTTTAGATTTCATCAGAAACCCGGGAATTGTCGATGTTTATATTTGTGTGTTGGTTGGTCTGTTGTCTTGTTTGGTCTGTTGGATTACATACAGTTCTGGATTTGGTTGGGGTGTGGAAACGTAAGTACGTGTGTTGCTGTAGGGATGATGCCAAATGTACCAGCCGAAAATTTTGGAAAATATGACTATACAACGTAAATAGTATAGGATGCTATGCTGTATAGTTCACATGTTTTTGTACTATGCAACTAAATAGTATAGTGCCCCGTCTGTTTACAATTGTTGTTTATGTTTTTCTGAATAGCCTCCCCCCCCCCCTTGCATTTTTTTTTGTACTTGGTACGACTTTATTTAGGTCCTTACATTGTTTATTTTCATTGGATGGGCGGACCAGGAAACACAATGTATGTGGCAGAAGGCCAGTTTAATGGAGGCTTGCGACATCATGCACAACCAACGAGACAAAATTAGACAGTTCAAAGCAGTGAACAATGAATTCCTATGTGAGAGAAATTATGTTCACGAAGGCTCTAACGCTTCCGGTGACACCCCCAGGGATTTTGATGATAATAAGAAGCTTCAATTCAAAGTTCTCAAGGCTGCTTAAAAAGAGATTTTGCTTCGACACTTTATTGCCATTTCCTGGGCATGGTTTTAAATTCTTTGCCACTGCTATCATTTTCTCCATGGTTTTGCAGTAACTCATCGAAGAATGGTCTTTCTCCGCACATGTCTTATACTCGTTTTCACTTCCTATTCTTGTAAAGTGTTTTGGCTTCCCGCAAAAAACCTATTATGTTTTTCCTCTCTTATGTTTCTTTTATTTGTGACTTAAATCCTCTAGCCGTGTTTGTTATAACTTTGCTTTCCATTTCATTACATAGCAGTGTAGGCTTATGTATTGTATTATGATGTTTGCCTTCATGTCATCTTTAACATATTCTATCTTGCGACTAGTAGACAATGTGTGGTCCGTTTTGCTTGCTTACCTTTAATAATTGCATTCTCTTCTGTGTGTCTATATCACCTCAATCCATGTCATAACATTAGGCCACTGCAACTTGTCTGAATGCATGATATTGAGGATCTGACTTCCTTGCCTAAACTAGAACATATATCATATAGTATAGCTTTGTTTGGGTTACTTCCTACACATGTATTGGAACATTATTCAACATTACATAGAAAAGTGGAAACAAAGCGAACTTGGACGTATATGATTTTTACCAAAATGTGGGCATACTACATTGAATATAGGGTAGTCTCGTTCCCGTGCATAGATATATTGTATATTTTTGGGCCCATTATGAATACACAGTTACCAATTGTTGTGACTTTGTGTGTGGCAGAACTTAACTAGACTACATAGACTATAGTATAGTATTGCCTCTGCGTTTTTTCATAACCCAACATGCGGACACAACTTAAGCACATATGTTCTTAACTTCACTCCTCTCCCCACGCACACGCGCTTGCAGGGTTATTCATGGCAATATTGGGCGTAACTAGTCCCATCGGAGGCTATCTACTGTAGAATGGCTATAAGCTTAATATTAGGGTCCAATATGAATATTCACCAAATTCACCCATTACTTAACATGTTTAGTTCACAGCTTTTTCATATAATACAGCTACAAAAGAGTTGTGAAAAGTTTACAATATGCAAAAACCATGATAAATCATATTATTTTCATAGCATAAAGTATTATAATTTTATTGTGGATATAAATAGATACGATTTCTCACTATAGCTAACTTAACACAATGCAAAATGTGATTTAACTGTAGTTTTAATTACTCCACTAGATCTTGATCCGCGAAACCGCGCAGATGTTATTTTATATACATATATATTTATTTTAGATCATTAATGTTATACATTTTTAATTTTAATCATATATTTAAATATTTATATAACTATTTGAAATAAAATAATTTATAGTTTACATGTTATATATAACCAATTGTTTAAAATCGTCACATGTATTTGTTGTTTTTTATTATATATTTAAATTATTGTATTTGCATTATTATTATTAAACAAAATAATATGTGCATGAAAAAACCATATTTGAAAATTATTTTCTATTTAATTTATTTAAATTTTACCTATCCTTGAAAACTGGATTTCTTTTTAGCAATATTTTTAACGTTTATTCATTTTACATTATATATTATTGTACATACAAAAGTCTAAGATATTTTTGATTTTTATACATGTGTTATATATTCTACTAATGTTAAGCCGTTCTGTCATCATATTAGATTTTTTGACATAAATATTCTTATAAAAATAAAATTTAACAATTTAATATAATTTTATCATATTAAGTTCAATATAATAATTTTAACATGATTGATTATGATTATAAAATAGATAAAAGTAAGATAGAATTTTTATTTTTAATTTTATAAACAATAACTGAATATATATTAATACATAATAATAGTTCATTTCTAGTTACGAAATTAGTGAAAATATTTACATAAACTTTTTGAAAATTAAGATATTGTTAAAATATTTAGATCAGCATAATAATTTTCTTTTAATATGATTGATTGTGATTATATAATAGATAAAAATAAGATAGAATATTTATTTTTTATTTTATAAACGATAAATTAATATATTAATGTATAATAATATTTCAAAACTAATTACAAAATTAGTAAAAATATTTACAAATAATTTTTGAAAATTAAGATCTTGTCAAACTCTTTTTAAACAGATTTTTCGAAATTTTGAATATATATAATTTTTAAATGAAAAGATATCAAAAGATATTATTATTAAAGTAGTTCAAACTTTAAAGATTCTATATACTATTAGTTTTATTAAAATATATTTAATAAAAAAAATTAAGGGTGGTCCAACTTGAAAATCATACATGAAAGAAGTTGTGACTTCTATTTTAAGAAAATAGATTATGAAAAACTAAACCGGTTGCAAGCAACATAATATAAACGTATTAACATATCGGTCTTGTGTTGACCCAATCCTAAACCGGAAACAAGCAATAACTGTATCGGTCACCGAAATCAACAAAATAACGAAGCAAGTATCTATCTACTACAATAAAGTTGCATTTTGTCATTTTTCCTTGTGCCACCTCAGTACTCCTATGTTTAAAATTGGACAAGTGGAAAGTTTTCCTTATGCATCTAATTTTGTTTTGTCGCTTCAAGCAAATTAGTTATGGGTTTCTGATTGAATTGAGCCCTTAATTATATCATCATAATGGCCTGTTATTATCTAGGGTGTTTTTTTTTTTTTGCATTTAGAAGTTACAGCTCGAAATGAGTCGCCGTAACCTTTCGGTAGTCATCAAATCCGAGCAAACTCTTTGTAACAGATTCAGTTTTTGTTTTTTTCTTCTCCATTAATCCAATCATTAAAGTGAATTCTACCTCATATCCCACTACGTCGCATTTAATCAGCTTCATCATCATCGATGGTAACCGATTGAACCTCAAGCCTATAAACGTGTTTGTTGTTGAATGCGAAGAACAAGATTAGAGCACTCCAAAGGTTTCTATTCGCTCTGAATAACAAACCGGTCCGTCTCTGGATCAGCTGAGAAAACCGTCAGTTCATGAAATATATGTGTCATAAAAACCGATGCCAGGCAACTCTCTCCTCGATGAAAGGCTCAAAATCCTCAATTAGCTGCAGAGTCTTGCGTGAGTGGTAGACAAAGACTTCCCGGATGAAGACCCAATCGCCGGAAAAATGTGCAGCGGGGTAGTAGGAGGAAAGCGGCGGCGACTGAGGTGAGGAGGAGGATGAAGCCGGTGAAGGAGATGGAGAAATGCATTGATGATGGTAGAGAGAATATAAACGAGTATTAATGGAGACGGCCAGAGGGGAGAGTGCGAGAGTAGAACTGAGGTTTCAACATAAAATAAAACCTTCCATTATTATACTCTTTTGTTTAAATATATATGATTCTTTGAATATCAAATAAATATTCATGTGTACTGCAATTATAATATTCTGGATTTGCTAGGACTAGGAGATTATCTATCAACATTTAGGACAAGAAATCCGTGATTTGATTCTTTGATCACTATCTGCTTACAGAGAAGTCATGTGTTTTTTGGTACCTTGAGTTGAAAAATCTCAATTAGTCTTTATGTGTTACGTTTAAAGTTGGTCAAATGCCTAAGCAGCTGCAATTCTAAAATAAAGATTTATCTCATTACCAAATACCAGCCTTTTTTTCTCTTAGCAAAGGGTTACCATACAAAACAAAAAAGAAAAAGAAATTAAAATCTCATCTAAAGTTCACATTCCATTGGTATAAGCAAATGCTTATAAACAAACGGTCAAGAATCGAGACTCTTACCAGCACAGCAAAAAAATAAAAAAAATGAATTACAAAATTTTAATTTTAGCTGGACAAACAATAATTAATTTTAAAAAAAACTTAATCTCTATTTTTTTATAATTGGTTCCAGTAATATATATTTTAAAATGCAAATAAAATCTACAATTATAAAAATTAGATGATCGATAATATAAAATTTAGAAATACATATTCTATACATAGGGATTAACATTATCAGAATTTGATTGTTACATATGTAAAAAGGCTTGTGAGAAGTTATTTTTTTGGAAATTGCCAAAAATACTATTTTCAAAATATCATTTTTCATGTTTACACTAACCAATTTTATCCTCATCTTTAATGAAGAGTAAAAGACATTTATAACCTTTTGATTACCTTTGACAAAAAAAACATATGGTTAGGTTAACTAATCTAAACTTAAAACATCAACTCTAAACCTTAAATCATCAACTCTAAACCCTAAACCATGAAACATCAATTCTAAACCCTAAACTCCGAAACATAGACTTTAAACCTTAAACCCTAAAACTTCAAATCTAAACCCTAAAACATCAACTCTAAACCCTAAACGTAAACTCTAAACCCTAAATTTAAACTTAAAACATCAACTTTAAACCCTAAATCATCAACTCTAAACCCTAAACCCTAAACCTTCAAATCAAAACACTAAAACATCAACTCTAAACCCTAAACGTAAACCCTAAACCCTAAACCTTATATTTTTCTGAAATCTGAACCCTAAAACCCTAAACCTTCAAATCTAAACCCTAAAACATCAACTCTAAACCCTAAACGTCAACCCAAAACCCTAAATCTTCAAATCTAAACCCTAAATCTTCAAATCTAGGGTTTTAGGGTTTAGGGTTTAGGATTTAGGATTTAGGATTTATAGTTAAAGTTTAGGGTTTAGGGTTTAGAGTTGATGTTTTAGGGTTAAGGGTTAATTTTTTAGGGTTTAGGGTTTAGAGTTTACTTTTTAGAGTTTAGGGTTTAGTGTTGATAGTTTAGGGTTTAGGGTTTAGGGTTTAGGGTTTTGGGTTTAGTGTTGATAGTTTATGGTTTAGAGTTGAAGTTTAGGGTTTAGGGTTTAAAGTTGATGTTTTAGGGTTTAGAGTTGATGGTTTAGGGTTTAGGGTTTAGAGTTATTGTTTCTGGATTTAGGGTTTAGAGTTGATGATTTAGGGTTTATAGTTTATTTCAAAAAAAATAGGGTTTAGGATTGATAGTTTAGGGTTTAAGGTTCGTATTTCAAAAAAATAGGGTTTAAGATTGATGGTTTAGGGTTTAGAGTTGAGTTTTAGGGTTTAGGGTTTGAATTTTGAAATAGTATAATTCAAAAAAAAAATAAAAAAATTATTTATTTATTTTTTTAGATTTTTATTTATTTAAATATTTATTTATTATATATATAAAGAACATGGACATAAGAGTTTTTTGTCACTTAATGAAGAATGTATTTTTGAAAATGTCAAAAAGTGATAGCATGAAAGTGGTAAACATGTAATTTCTCCTATTTTTTCTCCATAGATATTGATGATGTAAGATTTTCGAAACATTCAAGCATTTAAAATAATAATTATTTTCATAGATATTCATTTATATAATTTAAATTTAAATATTAAACTTTATATTTAAAGGGATACACTGAATGATTAAACGTTATTTAATTCAAAATTATGGCAAAATAAGATTTTCAAATCTTTTATATTTATAAATAATATATTTTAAACACAAAGAATAAATTAAATAAAAAATATTTATATTTATAAAAAGTAATATACAATAACGTCAATGTCAAAGTTTTATCCTAAAAATTGATCAAAATATCAATTATATTAAACAATTTACATTGTTACGCATATACCTTGGATTACTTGGTGTTTAAATATAGTAAAATATTAAATATGTAAGTAAATAGTAACAATCCATATAGTTTTCATGATGTTTACTAAGTTAAAGTGGTAAAAATTCTTATTATGTATCAAGTAAACAAATTGTTTAAGATAATGTACAAAAAGTAACTAATTCGAAAAACAAATATATATAAAAGATAATTTATGTTTTCACATTGATCTTATTCGACAACATTTTTAAAAAATTTCATTCTATATTAATTAAAATTGAACATATATTGTAAACAAAGTACATCAGTTAAATTTCTCTAATTTTTAACAGTAAAATAAAATGATTTGTAAACAAACACGTCTTTGCTACTACTGCTAAAAAAATAATAATAATTATTTTCATTATATAGAAAAAAACTATGGTTATTGAATCTAAATAAAAATTAAAAATAAGTATTAAGTTAAAACAATGATTATTTCAATACTGTTAAGAAATATATATAATTGGACAGTTCAAATGAAAATTGCAATATAAAAAATTGATAAAGAATAAATAAAAGCATAACTAAAATTAAATAAATTAAAATTAAACATATTAAAAGACCTAAACCGCCAAAAATATAACAATGCATCATTCCAAATATTTGATAATCGCTTAAGAAACATAACCAACTGCAACTACATATTGTCTCAATTTTCTTACAAAAACATAGTCAAAAGAAATTTCTGAGAAAAATATAGAAGAGGAACCACATCAATGACGATTTACATATAATATAAATTTAATCTTTCAAAATAAAATACAAATGTTAAATGTTAAATTGATTTTAAAACTAAAATTTTCCATTTATACTACTAATAAATTAAGATTTATACTACTAATAAATTAAGATTGACCATAGTAAAAAATTTAGTTGAAATTGGTTAATCAAAAAGAAATATTTCAAATTAAAATAATTTACATATAATGTAGAATGCAAGAATCACAAAGATGTAAAACTGAAAAAGTTAAAAATACATTCGAGTAGAATATGATAAATTAAATAGAACTATACTAATGTAAACCACCCTTGGCGCAAATAAATAAAATAAATATCAATACTAATGTAAGCCGAAAATTTATGTAAGATATTATTTTAATATGAAAACATGTTTATCAGCTGGAAACTTAGAAGCTCATGTTAAAGGCATTCAAAAATATTTTGAAAAGAACAACTCTAGCATCAGCCTCCATCATCTACAAACTTTAGTCGGCGGTTTGTATGTAGATATAATTTATATATATGGTATAACAATGTTTTGCAAAGGTGTGAAAGATGTAGAAAACCTAAATAGACAAAATTGGTTGAGAAAACCGCTAAGTTTGGCAGATGTTGGAATCACATTAAAAAAATCATTGCAATTTATCTACATGGTATAACAATGCTTTGCAGAGATGAAAACAATGTAAGAAAAACTTACATAGATAAAACTGGTTAGAAACAAATCTCCAGACAGTTAGTGTTGGAGTTAATTAATGCACAGAGTAAGAGTTAAGAAACTCAAATGTTACTCGATCTCTTTACAATCAACGAGGGTTACATTATCATACCATCCAAAAACATCAAGAAGAGCGAACTAAAGGTGGGTATGAATCAGATATCCGGGGTTTTAGAAGTATTCGTGATCTTATTTGTTTCGTCCGAATAATCAATTATCCGATTTGATTCGACCCGTAACCATCCAAATATTCGGTGTCCTGGATATCCAGAAAATTTTAGTTTTTAGCCAGATATCTGATTTGATCCGTAAAAATAAATTAAAATTAAAACTAAATCTAAAAATAATATAAAATAACAATATTTTATTATAAAATAAAAATTAGATAATTCAAAAAATTCTAATATCTAATATAATAAATTTAGTATATAAATACTCTAAAATGTAAATAAAGTAAAATATTATATAAATTATATATAGAATTTTTTAAATATATGTATATATATGCATATAATGGATCGGATATATGTACCTAAAAATATTAGTGTTTGTGTACGTTTCTTATGGATATTGTATATTAATAATTGCTTTGCTTCGTAGAGTTATGAATATCTGAAAATTTTGGTACGAATTGAAATAGATAAGGAATCAAATAAAAATTTATTGATATTTTATCCGGTCACTCACTGTTATTTGTATAAGAAAATGAAAAAAAAAATAATATATATCATTTGATATGTGTTGAATCACTTTAATTTCCTAAAAGTAAAACATCAGATCATAGCTATTTTCAGTACTTTATGAATAACACTTTGTGGGGTTATGTTGGCCATAAATATATAAAAAGTTCAATTTTTCTTCGTTTACGTTTTACCAATCTCATATTCCCCAGACTTTTATATTACATCAACAAAACGTTTACATAATACATTAATAAACTCATGAATTTAACTTAAAACCAAACAAATCCATTATGGAACAAAACTACAACTCGAAATATCAAAACAAACCATCTTATTATCATACACTCGCTAAAGCAACGATAACAAATCCATACTTTCAAATTAAATAAACCGAGCAGTCTTAACTTATGAAAATAGCACAAATACAAATAAGATACCACTAGTTTCTCATAATATTGACCCCCTGTTCGGGAACACGCTAGGCGCTAGTCGGGCGGTCGGGTTGGGCCTAGCGCCTAAAGAGAAAGTCGGGGATTAATCAGAAATTATGCGGGGCGAAATTTTTAGATTGTTTACTATGTTATAAAACATGTTAATATTTAATTGTGTATAACATTAATACATTTTCATGTTTAAGATTGTATAAAACACACAAATAGAATATATAAACTTAATATAGTGTAATTTTCATCAAAATTATGAATATAAATGATATTTATAAAATTTTAGATCAAATAAATAAATAAAAATATTATTAATTTTTTTTTAAAAAAAATAGATTAAGCGGTATAGGCGGAGAAAATCAGATATCCGATTTTTTAAACCGATTTGGCATAAATGGGAGAGCAGCTATGAGAACAGGGATATTGACGCATCGAATTTTTAGATTGCCGAGAAAGTTTATTAACTGAAAAAACATTGAATAGTAATTAGAACATTTGGTTTTTCCACAACATTGCCCTTGTGCTTTATCTTTAATTCTTTGTTTTATCGTCGTTGACTTACAAACTCAACTTGGGAGGTTTCTATGGTCTGCGACAAAGAGAAGGGATAGAGCATAATCCAAGTTTCAGTTACGGTCCGCGACAAAGCCGAGTCTCAGATGTGATCTGGCGGCGTCTGTGTATGGTGTTGATTTAATGGAGGAGGAGTATCAAGTCCTGATCCAAGAAAATTGCAGATACGGCTCTGGTCATCTGGCGCAGATTCCGCCTCCACTTGTTGTCGAGTTCTTTCTTGGGTATACACTATATTCATTGAATAATTGTCATATTAACTTCTGTGTTTTGAAAAAAATTAGGATTTTGTTGGAATTGATCTCTTGCTACTGCTTTCACTATATTTGATTATGACTCAATAGACTCAGCTTGTGTGCATGTTCATACATTAAGCCTAGATATTAGAATCGACAGAACAGTTGAACCCATGTTATGTCTTCATGGCTGCATACCTGTATGTTGATAGTCTAGATATGTTTGTTTCTTTACCATGCAAGATAAACTCTGGAGACCGAATCGAGAAGGCTAAGATATGCTTTTTCCTTTTGCAGATATATCTAGACCCATAGGAGATTATAGCTAACAGAGCATGAGCTCCAACCACAAGATCAGTTTCTGATATTTGCTTCAGACGGACTATGGGAACAGCTGAGTAATTACCAAGAAGATGTTGACATCGTTCAGAACCACCCACGAAACGTGTGCGTTAGACCCATTTTCCCCCAAGTAAATAACTTATTACAAAACCAAATATTGAGTCTGACATATGCTGTGTGAATGAACGCAGGGGATAGAATGTAGACTGGTGAAGATGGCACTGCAAGCTGCAGCAAAGAATAGAAAAAAAATGATATCTACGTACTGATCTGAAGAAGACAGAAAGAGGCGTGAGGAGGCATTTCCACGATGACATGATAGATACAAGCATACATACGAGAGGAGGAGATTTAAGAAGGTTGAAGAAAAGATAGGAGTTGCGGAGCTGAACAAGGAAGCTTGAAGTTTATAAATGAATGAATAAAGACACGTGCGTGTTAAGTAGAGAAAATATAAATACTAGCTTGGAGTTTGTTAGATGGTTATCTTGAGATTACAATTGTGAATCTTAGCATATGAGCTGAGAGCTACTCAGGTGATAGAGTAGTTGAGGATTCAGGTGATAGAATCCTCCATTGTTGTAATTCTTGAGTTGATTCATCAATATACGAGTATTTCCAGTAGATACGATCTTTGATCTTATCAGTTGGTGCGGTGAAACTGATTCGAGCTCACGCGACGGTGCCGGTTGCGATTTCGAACGATCGCGAGGAAGACGAGACCTCGATCGATCAGATCTACGGTGGAAACGACGAGTTAGAGTTGCAATCGAGATTTCGAGGAGTGAGTGATGTCGAAGGCGAAGATAGTACCGGAGAGTCCGATGATCGGTTCCAAAGAAGAATTGATCGGTTCCGAAGAAGAATTTGAGGTCGAGGACTCTGATCTGACGGTTGATTTCTTGCGCGGTGGTTACTCGAGGCTCAATCGAGCTATGAAGGAGGTAGAGAGTAATCAAGAGAACACGAATCAGGAGCTCAACGCGATGCGACAGATCTTAGAGCGCCTCGATCCACTACGAAGTCAACAACAACATTCACAGCCAGGTTCTTCACGAGATCAGGTACATTCTCGACACTGGGAACGAAACCGGGAAGAACACTCGCTAGGTTATCGATCTGGGAATACGAATTTGGATACTAGAGATTCAATGTCGAAAAAGATTCTGATGCCTGTGTTCTCTGGGAAGCAACCTTATGTGTGGATCACAGACGTGGAACGATGGTTTAGTATTGGGAGATATGAGGATATGGAAAAATTGGAGTTGGTTGCGTTAAGTCTGGAAGGTTGCGTTAAGAAGTGGTTTGGTTGGGAGCTGAAGCGGAGTGGTTTTCAAAACTGGCAAGAGTTCAAGGAGAAATTGGTTTTGCGGTTCACAGAGTCTATTGAAGAAGAGCCAGCAAGTCGTCTCATTGTACTCAAGCAAACGGGTTCAGTAGCTGATTATGTATCTGAGTTTGAGGAGTTATCAGAGTTGGTTCCGGGGTTGACTGATGAGTTCTTGATCAAGATTTTTTACAACGGGCTTACACAAGAGATGAAGGAGGTAATCAGAATGAAGGAGCTTAAAGGGTTAGAGAATCACATCGCAGCAGTCTTGAGGATGGAAACAAGCGCCTTCTGTAAAGTTGTCACTGCATGGGGAACTCGTTATCAGAACCAATCTCAGCCAAACGCGTTGAGGTCATCATCGGGCTGTAATTCACAACGCCATTGGGGTAAAAATGATAACAAACGGATTCATGCAACAGGAGCAACTAGTGGAGCAGGGAACCATAAGAAGGAGAGCAACACTAATACTACACCTTCGAGTGTGCGTCCTCGTTTGAAGCATTCGACAGAGGAGTTGGATAGAATGAGGAAGGAGTTCATATGTTTCAAATGCGGCGCAAATGGATGGACAAGAGCTCACATATGTCCTAATAAGGAGATGAGAATCTTAACAGTCATCAATGGTCTCGAAATGGAAGTCTTGGAGGATGATGAAAAGTCGGAGGAAGAAGTGATTGTGTATGCTCCAGCTAAAGAAATGAGGATCCTTTCATTAAATCGTTTTTGGGAAACACTCTCCAAGAACAACAAAACTTTATGGGAAGATCAACAACAACAATGTTATTGTCATGTTCGACAGTGGCGCTTCCCATAATTTCATCTCACCTGATACGGTGCAGAGGCTCAAATTGAGAGTTTATGCTGATACGAGCCTCGACATTCTGCTAGGCAACGGCACGACAGTTAATGGCACGGGCGTGTGCAAAGCTGTTACATTCCGCTTAGCAGATACCGAATTCATTTCGGATTTTATAGCTTTGGAATTGGGAATGGTTGACGTTATTCTAGGAATTCAGTGGTTAGAGACGTTGGGAAAATGCGAAGTAGATTGGAAGAAGCAAGAACTGTCATTCGTGTATCAATGACACAGAGTGAGATTGTTCGGAGATCCACACTTGCATTGTTCTTCAATCTCATTAAAGTCACTGTCTCCTATCTTTAATGCTGAGACGGGAGGAAGAGAAGCGCTTCTGCTCTCAGCAAGCGAGGTAACCACATCCATTCCAGAAATTCCGAGAAAGCTGCAGTCCTTGCTGGATGAGTTTGATCATGTTTTTGCAATGCCCACGGGTTTACCACCTTTCCGAGGCTATGATCACGCAATAAACTTGAATCCAGGGGTGACTACAATATATGTACGCCCGTATAGATATCCTCACGCAACCAAAGTAGTAATGGAGAAATGGCTGACCAAGCTGTTGGGCTACGATTTTGATATCTTATACAAGCCTGGTTGCGACAACAAAGCGGCAGATGGGTTGTCTCGAATTGAAAATGAGAGTTTACTACATTGCGGATCAGTTTGTTTAGCTTTGACGGTGCCTTCAGTCATTCAAAACCAAGATATTTACAACGAAATTGCGGAAGATGCAGAATTACAGAGATTGATTTCGTTGGTGAGGAGAGACGAGTCAGTTAACGCTCATTATCGAGTGATTGATAACAAATTGTGGTACAAACGAAGGTTGGTCATACCAAAACAGTCGACGTTGATACCACTGATCCTATTTGAATGTCATGAGTCATGATGGAAAGGTAGGTGGTCACTCAGGAGTACTAAAGACAGTCAAGAGGGTTCAGACAATGTTCCATTGGGAAGGGTTATATAAGACGGTTCAGAATTATGTCTCAGAATGTGGTGTGTGCCAAACTCACAAGTATTCTACACTGTCGCCAGCAGGGTTACTACAACCTTTACCAATTCCGGAACGTGTGTGGGAAGATATCTCGATGGATTTCGTGGAGGGTTTGCCTACTTCTCACGGCATTAACGTGATCATGGTCGTGGTGGATCGTCTGAGTAAATATGGCCACTTTATCGGCTTGAAACACCCTTTTACAGCAGTGGATGTGGCGAGTAAATTCATGACAGAGGTTGTTCGTCTTCACGGTTTTCCAAAGTCTATCATTTCGGATCGTGACAGGATTTTTTTGAGCAATTTTTGGAAGGATTTGTTTCGCCTTTCGGGTACTAAACTGAAGTATAGTACTGCTTTTCATCCTCAAACAGACGGCCAGACGGAGGTATTGAATCGATGTATGGAGACATATCTACGTTGTTTTGCATCAGGACACCCTAAGACGTGGTATAAATTCCTCTCATGGTCGGAGTTATGGTACAACACATCATTTCACACTGCGTTAAAGGCAACCCCGTTTCAGATCGTCTATGGCCGTGAACCTCCACAGCTATTACGTTTTGAAGATGGTTCAACACAAAACTTTGAGTTAGAATCTGCACTAAAGAGAGATGCGATGTTGGTCCAGATTCGTCTTCACTTGGTTTGTGCTCAATCGTTGATGAAGTCTCATGCCGATAAACATAGGAGGGATGTTCAGTTTGCGGTGGGCGACATTGTGTATCTTAAGTTGAAGCCATTTCGTCAGAACACGGTGGTTAAACGTTATTGTCAAAAACTAGCTACGAAATTCTTTGGCCCTTATGAGATTACAGAAAGAGTGGGCAAGGTAGCTTATTGCTTATGGTTACCCGCGGAATCCAAAATACATCATGTCTTTCACATTTCACTATTGAAGGCGGCTTTGGGCCAAGATCAAGTCCTTCAGGTTATTCCACCAACATGTACAGACTTGGAGAACATTATCATGGAACCTGCTGAAGGGTCGCTTCTCGCGTTCGGGAAGATGGTAATGTGGAGCTATTGGTTCGTTTGAAGAACTCGTTGGAACAGGACAACTCGTGGATGCGTTTGAGGGAATTTGAAGATCATTTTCCAGATTACAAGCTTGAGGGCAAGCTTGCTCTCAATGGGGGGGGGGAGGGGGGGGGGGTATTGATAGATACAAGCATATCTACGAGGAGAGGAGATTTAAGAAGGTTGAAGAAAAGATAGGAGTTGCGGAGCTGATCAAGGAAGCTTGAAGTTTATAAATGAATGAATAAAGACACGTGCATGTTAAGTAGAGAAAATATAAATACTAGCTTGGAGTTTGTTAAACGGTTATCTTGAGATTACAATTGTGAATCTTAGCATATGAGCTGAGAGCTGCTCATGTGATAGAGTAGTTGAGGATTCAGGTGATAGAATCCTCATTGTTGTAATTCTTGGGCTAATTCATCAATATACGAGTATTTCCAGTAGATACGATCTTTGATCTTATCATGACATCACTATGGTAGTCATCTTCCTTGATACCAATGTAGTGAGCTCTGCCAAAGGACCCTCTCTTTCTATCCGAGGAGGCGGTATGATTAATTTCCCCAAGAAACTCTAAAAGTTACTTCCTCCCTCTTTTTAGATTTAGCTACGTACGTATAAGAAAAAACGTCGGTCTTTGTAGGTAAGAGAATATATAATTGTAACGTGAAAGCCACATAGTACTACTGACGTTTGGAACTCAATTCCAGTGTAGTTCCTGTTAATTGCTGCAGAGACCATGGTATCCATTATCTTCCACGACTTTTCTACTCATGCTATGTGGGTTTCCATCCATCGAATAAAGACTCATTGATTGCTTCAGCAACGAGGAGGTTCATCTACCTGATTATGTTTTGGTGATTGATTTTGTAATATAGGAAACAAATGGATGGGAAGGTGCTGCCGCAGTCATAAGGTTAATGCATCAGTGCTTTTACCTCTTCTGGAAGAGCTACAAATTATATCTGTCTTTATATGTCTCAGGATGATGGCTACAAATTATATCGGTGCATTCTCTTTGAGAAAACTTCTTTTACAGCTTCTGAGAAACAGTCATGTGCCTTCTTCACGAGTTGTGTATGTTACATCTTTTACACATCGTTCTGGTGATCATCTTCTCACAACCAATGGAATGTTTTTTATCCTACTATGAGAGTAAGATAGCTGATGTCTTTTAATGAATATCTTTGTCTGTAGTTTTTTCTGCGAGGTTTGACAAGGATTCTGTTACGGGAGTGTACTCTTCGGTGATGCTTATACGGTTGCTTCCTTTTGTGAGATAGTATGCCTTGTACTCTTCTCATACGAGCTTCATAGACAGCTTCACCTCCTCACGGATGATTCACATCACGTCTCTATTGCGTAGCGTAGGCACTCTTATCATTCTTCATTCGGCCGAAGTCGGAACCATATATATCTCTGTAAAATCGGTGGGCCTGCCATATAATATTAATTAGGCCCTTTAATATGAAACTATAAACGCATTACAAAATCTATATTATAATAGATCAGTTTTTGCTCACTCCTCAGCGTGCCACGTCATAGTTTTGTGGGCCCCACATTTAAAAAGTGTAAAAAAGTGTCAAGTCCATGGTTCGAACCCGTGTCATTGAGATATAAACACCAACATTTATACCACTAAGCTAACTGATACCTTTGTACATTGATGGCCGAACCTAATAATATCTAATTTTTTGGAAGTTAAAATATTATTTTTCTTAATGCTTCTTTCACTATCGACCAAATTTTAGTGAAATGATTTGTCTTAATAATTTATTTTTCTTTTTTTAACTATTATCCGTTTAGAAACTATAATATGAAACCATTGGTTCGACATCACGACTATCTAAGATTCATTACATGAAAACAAACAAATAATAATAATTTTTGATTATCACATGAAAAAACCCAAAAAACAAACATTTTAATCGAACAAACCAAATAAATATTGATTTAAAATGATAGTTATATTTTAGGAGATTAAAAACAAAAAAACAGCCTAAAACCGAACCGATATCAATATTAAACAGATTAATGTCTCCTTATTAAAAAATAACAAAACTAATAATCACATTCCGCGCAAGGCGCGGGTTATTACCTAGTTATAACTTATAACTTAATAATTTTAACAAAAATATGTTTTTCAAAGCAAAATCTTAATAATATCTACACAATATCTTTGTTAAAATATATCTTCAAATTTTATTAAAAACAACAAAAAACAACATTTTTTTAGTTAATTTGCTGATTGACTATATTGGGAGAAAATATTAGTTTTGTAGTAAGAGAGTAGAGAGAGAGAGAGTGAAATGGTTAGTTGGTGAAATATAGTTTTTTTTTGGTTATAGGTTAAAATTTCCCATTTTTTTTGAACACCTAAAAAAACAACCTTATCTTAGTGTCTTCTCTTACAAAGCATTCTCTCCTTAGTTTCTTCTACCTTTCATTCATAAGTTTGTTTCCATATTTTTAAGTGTAACTCATTTCTTAAATTCTCATCTTCTGTTCTTTCTCACATCATATCTTTCTCTTCAAAATTGAAAATGTTATAAAAATAATCAGAGAAACAAAATTTATGAAAGATAACAAAAAATTCTCACAAAATTTGGATTTAAAGCTTATTTGATAGAAAATGATTTGCAGAAGAATGTACATATATGTAAGAAATGAGATGATTACTTTTGTATGGGGTATTAGGGTTGTTGTGCAACTTCTTTTATACAATTTAAGCAAAAAAAAAACTTTTGTTTAAGCAAAAAAACCTTAATAAAGGTACAACACACATCATAATTTTTTTCTTTCATAATATAATTGTTGTTTTTCAAACCACTTATAAGAAGAAGAAAAAACCTTGTTATTTTAAAATTTTAATTGTAAGATAACACATTCATCTCAAACATAGATTTATCTTAAATACAAATAATTATAATAGTATTGTTATTTTCGAATTTAATTTTATTTATTAAAATATTTAAGTGGATAAAGATGTCTTTTCACATCTGATAAAATGTAGTTTTCAAAAAATAAAATGAAAGATGTAATTTTCAAATTGTAAACTGTAAATATAATATTTGTCAAATTATCCTATAAAATCATAGTTAAATTTATCTTATATTTACTTTATTAATATTAAAATATTATATATATGTTTATATTATATTTGGTTTAGTAATTAAACCGACTATATTTTAAAATAAATATAGCATAAAACAAAATGAATAATCTATTTTCTAAGATATTTTTTTAGCACAATCAAAATCACTCATTGTGATAATTTCTGAAAATATTTCAGCAAATAATTCAATGATATTTATATTATTATTTGTGAAGTAATTTTTTTGTTCTCCTGTTAAAAGTTAAAACGTTTAAAGTTGTTATTATCTTAATAAATAATTAGATTATATTTTTAATATATAACTACCCATAAATTCAAAACAAATTTCTTTAATTTGAAAATCATCATTATCTAAAACGATTTTATATTATGTTATCCAAAAATACTTTACATCATAATATTTTTCAAATAAATATAAATCTATGTATATATTAATGTTCTCAAGTTTATTTATGTAATTAATTAATTTTTTTATCATGCATAAAAACTTAATATTTAATTAATTATCAAATATTTCAAAAAGCATTACAATAATTTATTCTTATGGTTAATGAATTGATAATATATTTATTTACAATTTTTTGTAAAATTATTAAAACTAGGTGTTTTGTCCGCACATGCAGGCATAATAATCTTACGAATACTTATTATTTTATGTCTTATTAATCCAAAAATTGGCATAATAAAACTCTAATTGGTGAACATATTGAAGGAAAAAATTATGGTGAATTCTTTGTTCCTCAAACTTTATACCAGTTATGTTGAAATTTTAGTCAAATTATTGAAAGTTAGATCTCACTTTTTTCTTCTAAATTCCCCATGGAAGAATGAATTTATAAGAAAAAATTTTCCTATGCAATTTTGATAAAGAACAAATTGAACAAAAATTCATATATTTTTTTTCTTCAATTCCTCAAATGAAATTTTATTTTTTATTTTGTTCATTTTTTTCATTCTTCTAGTGTTCACCAAGTGAAACTATAACTTAAACTGGTTTAAAAGTAAAAGCAAAAAAATTTGTTTTGAACTCAGTCACAAGTTAAGTTATTATTTATGATTTTAAATAGTTAAATCAAACATCAAATTATTTATATATGTCAAAAAAACGTTCATCAAACTATGTACTTATTATTATGTTAAAAGTTTTAAAACACTCGTATATTAGAAATAGTTTAGAAAATATTTTTGTTTTGACTATTAATAAATTAATGACTCAGCTTAAACCTAATAAAGACATGACAAATAAGCAAAGTTACCTAAAATCATGGAAATCACGACAAATAAGCTAAGGGGGATGTATTCAATTTAACATTTGATGTGATTTGATTTTTAATGGGGTTTTAGATGATTTCAATAAGTTGCAGAGATTTAATTGATTTTTGTTAAACTACTCTAGAATATCACTTAAAACTATGAGATTTGCGTTTTAATTTTTTTAACTAAAAAATCCTACCCAAACACCCTAAAATCACCTGAAAACTTTAAAACTCCACAATTTAAAATATTTTCAATAACATTTGATTTCAGAGTACTTTAAGAAATGTCAAATTCAATAACAGTGGATTTTAAATGAATTTTTAAAATTCATGTTTCAATAACAGTGGATTTGTCATTTTAATACAAATCACCTGAAACTCTCAGTTGAATACATCCTCCTTAAATCACTTCATAAATAATAGTATAGATACGAAAACACCTAGTTGATCGTATTTTGACCTGAACACAACAAACACTCACGACAATAGACATTGTGTTTTGACCTTTATCCGCTCCCGCGTAAAGAGCGCAAAGAAACGCTTAACCCAATTATTGTTTGGGTCATCACTCTGGATCTAACCAACCATTCTTGAAGAAGATGATAGCTGTGATAGGATTGATTCTCGATTTTTCAAAATGGCTTCCCACTCTCCTGAGGCTAGAGCTAGAGACAACCACTATTCAGATGTTTGTTTTTGAGGAGACAGAGCAAGTCACCTTCTGAATCTCAAAACGTAGACAGTAAGGAGGATATTTTATGGTTGTCCATATCTCTGTTTTGTAGGATGCTTTTGAATTGTTGAGCCTTCAGGTGTCCTGATTGAATTGCATACATCAATCTCGCCAGTAAGATCAATCCACTTTTATTTTTCTCATCGCTCCCCATTGCAAGCCAAAATCTAAGCAAAGACATGTATCATTTGCAAGTCCATGATGTAAGTGCCACAACGACAGAAGAGTAGCTTTTCTCAGCAGCGTTTTTTTGCTATTTTCCCCGCCATCTCTGATTAATTTAGTATGTTAGCCACAAAAATGAATTAAGTAGACAAAGGTAAAGTGGATGGTTTAAGAAACGTACATTAAAAGCAGCAGGTTTGAAGAGTATCATTTTCTACGTGTGTTTCAAAAGAAGAGCTTGTATTATCCCCCTTATGTGAATCACCATAAACTAAAGAACTACGGCTGAGAACAGATATCAAGTTTTCCATGAACGTAAATGGAAGCTCTGTATGTTGAGAGAAAGTGTTACGACTAGTATTGTAAAAGCTCTATCGTGTAAAGAACTTTATGAAGATTCCTTAAAGAACAAGCAAATACAATGATTTAGAGTTTTTACACAGGAGTACTCTCTCTCCAATCACTACCAGATCGATCCTCTCTCTCGATCACAAACTATTATTCCTTACTACTACTTATAAAGTGAAAAAGCAGGGGACACGTCACAGACAACCCATGTGCTCGTGCCCAAGGCCGTTGCTGTGATTCATCCTTCCTCCTCTTTTATTGATTTCTTCTAGATGCTTCTTGTGCTTAGTCACTCTTTCTGAACTGGGCCTTTCTTTCTCCTCTCGTACTAGTACAGTATTGGTGGCCTTCTAGCCTCATACGTAACATTACCCCCTCCATTGAAACTGACCTTGTCCTCAAGGTCAAGCTCTGGAAACTGCTTCTCAATCATACTCTTCCATTCCCACGTGCAGTCAGCTTCTGTCAACCCGGCCCATTTGATCAACAACTCTTCGTGGCCTGTCGTGGTGTTGAACCTGTGAGCTCGCACGGCCTCTGGAACTACCTCCAATACCCCGTCAGCGGTGAGCTGTGATGGCAGGGTCACTGACTCGAAGGACTCACCCACCGCTTTCTTTAGCTGTGAAACATGAAAAGTGGGATGAATGTGGGCCTCTACTGGTAAACGTAGTTTATACGCCACCTTCCCCACGCGTCTCTCTATCTCGTACGGCCCATAGAAGCGAGCTGATAGCTTCTCATTAACTCTCTTAGCCAACGTCTTCTGTCTGTAAGGCCTGAGTTTCACAAAGACCTTATCCCCTACTTGAAATTCCACCTCCCTCATGTGCTCATCTGCTCTTGCCTTCATAGTTTGTTGAGCTTTCAACAACTTTTGGCGAAGCAATGCCAAATTGTCGTCACGCTCCTGCAGCCGTGCTTCCAACTCAGCATTGTTGGTAGAGCCATTCTCGTAGTGTAACAGCAAAGGTGGCTCTCTACCATACAAGGCCTGGAACGGTGACATATTAATAGCAGAGTGGAACGACGTGGTTTCTCTCCCGCAAAGCAACATAGATATGTTTCTAATCCCCTGTTGGTAACCTCGGCCTGACCGTCAGACTGTGGGTGGTAAGCCGTTGAAAAGCATAGACTGGTCCCTGCTAAACGGAACAGCTCCTTCCAAAACTGACCTGTGAATATCCTGTCACGATCTGACACTATGGTCTTAGGGAACCCGTATAGTCTGACTATCTTCTGCACGAAGACCATAGCCACATCACCAGCAGTGAACGGATGCCTGAGACCCACAAAGTAAGCATACTTTGTAAGACGGTCTATCACCACGAGAACAGTGTTGACCCCTCCCGACTTAGGCAGCCCCTCAATGAAATCAAGCGAGATGTCTTCCCACACGTTGGACGGTATCGGTAGAGGCTGGAGGAGACCCCCCGGTGCCAACATGGAGTACTTCTGTCGTTGGAAAGTCTGACATGACGCCACGTACTTCCTGATGTCAGTCATCATGCCCTGCCAATAGAACAAAGCTCCAATGCATTTTTGTGTCTTTAATACTCCGCCATGCCCCCCATACTTGCTGTCGTGGTATTCTTTCAAGATAACTCCAATCAATTGAGACGTCTTAGGTAGTACAAGCTTCCCCTGTCTCAGCAGTCTCCCTTGTACCATAGAGTAGTTAGGATGTGAATTCAGATCTCGAGACAGGTCTTCCATTATCTTAGACAACTCTTCATCCCTCCCCACCTCAGAACCTACTTCCTCCAACTGAATAGATACTGGAACCGATACTGCAAATAACTCTGGTACTGCACTTTTTCGAGAAAGGCCGTCTGCGGCTTTATTCTCGAGCCCGGGCTTGTAATGAATGTCGAAGTCGAAACCAAGAATCTTCGTCAGCCATTTCTGATACTCCATGTTGATTTCACGTTGCTCCAATAAAAACTTGAGACTCTTCTGATCTGTTCTTACTATAAACTTTCTTCCGAGTAAGTAATGTCGCCACTTATGTATGGCAAAGACTATAGCCATTAACTCCCTCTCATATACTGACTTCAGCTGTTGCTTCTCTGTCAGTGCTTGACTGAAGTACGCGATGGGTCACTGCTTCTGCATCAAGACTGCTCCCAAGCCCACTCCCGATGCATCTGATTCCACTACAAACTGCTCCTTGAAATCAGGCAAGGCAAGCACCGGTACCGTTGTCATGGCGCTCTTCAGCTGTTGGAAATTACCCGTTTCTCCTTCAGACCATCTGAACTGGTCCTTGCGGAGCAATGATGTTAAAGGTCTCGCAATCTCTCCATAGCTTTGTACAAACTTCCGATAGTACCCGGTTAAACCCAAGAACCCGCGCAACTCCTTCACGGTTCTTGGCGTTGCCCAATTTGTCATGGCTTGAATCTTCCCCTCATCAGCTGCTACTCCTTCCTTACTGATTACATGCCCAAAGTACTCGATTCGAGAGCTCTCAAATTCACACTTTTTTTGGTTGGCATATAACTTCTGCGCCTTTAGTATCTCTAGCACCAGTCTGAGATGCACCGCGTGTTCCTCCTCTGTCTTACTATAAACTAATATGTCGTCGAAGAAGACGAGGACGAATTTCTTTAAATAGCTTCGGAATATCTCATTCATCAACGACTGGAATGTAGCTGGTGCGTTTGACAGTCCGAACGGCATCACTAAGAACTCATAGTGGCCGTCGTGAGTACGGAACGCTGTCTTCTGCACGTCCTCCGCTTTCACCAGAATTTGATGGTAACCTGACTTCAAATCCAACTTCGAAAAGACGACTGATCCTTGCAACTCATCCAGCAGTTGACCTATCATCGGTATAGGGTAGCAGTCTGCGATGGTGACCTTGTTAAGGGCGCGGTAATCAGCGCAGAACCGCCAGCTTCCGTCCTTCTTCTTCACCAACAGCACAGGGCTCGAGAACGGGCTGTTACTGTCTCTGATGATCCCTGCAGCGAGCATAGCTGCGATCTGTTTCTCAATCTCCTCGCGTTGAGCTTGAGGGTATCAAAAGGGCCTGACGCTCACGGGGCTTGCTTCCTTCTTCAACTCAATACGTGCGCCTTTCCTCTTGACGGAGGGAGCCCCCTAGGTTCATCAAAGACCTCTGGAAACTCTTTCAAGACGTCTTGTAAGGACTGAGGAATCTGAGAGGCTTCCCCGGATTCTTCTCCCTCCAACTGCATCCCGTTGTATTCAATCAACATCGCCTCTCCGTCCTGCTGTAACGTCTTCAGAATAGATTTGAGAGACGCCGCTGAACAACAGAGGCTGGGATCTCCTTGTAGGACATACTTATGCGATCCCACCTTGAAACGTAGAATTTGTAGCTTCCAATTGACCTTCATGTTCCCGAGTGTTTCCAACCACTGAATGCCCAATATGACATCAGCGCTTCCTAATTCCAATGGTAGGAAACTTGAGGTGATCGTACAACCTTGTAGCTCCAGCTCTAACTCGCTACACAACCCTGCTCCCTTGAAGGTCACTCCACCGGCTGTCATCACACTATAGCCGCGAGTTCTATCCGTCTGTAACTTCAACTGTGTCACTAGCTCCTTCGATACAAAATTGTAGGTGGCCCCGTTGTCGATCAAAACCACCACTTCTCTTCCCATCAACTTTCCTTTGAGCTTGATTGTGCGAGTTGACGAGATTCCCACAATGGAGCTGATCGAAATCGCTGCTACTTCCACTTCCTCTGCGATCTCCTCTTCCTCTAGCTCGACGGAATAGTTTGACACGTCTATCTCTGTTCCGTCCTCCAGCACCATCAAGACCACCACCTCGGGCTGGGCGCAACGGTGGGGATATATGTACTTCTCGTCGCACCGGTAACACAACCCCTCCGCCTTCCATTTCGCCACCTCTGCCGGAGTCAACCGCCGAAAGGGTGGTTTCAATCGATTGTGATTAGGTTTCGTCTGGGGGTTGCTCGACGCCGTCGTCCCGTTGGAAGTGGGCCTTCCCTTGTTAAGGTTTGGGCTTTGACCGGTTGATTGGGCTGGTTTATTTGTTTGGGCTTGATGACGACCACTCGTAACACAGCCCGTTTTAGACGACGTCTCTGTTGTCTCCTCCGTCGTCTCCCCTCCTTCGGACCAGTCCTCCACCAATTTTGCGGCGTCCATCACCTTCTCTAACCCTCTTACACTCATCATCTTCACTCCCGCTTTTATTTTAGGCTTCAACCCGTTCATAAAAGCCATCTCTAAAATCGGATCGGGAATCCCCGGAGCGTTGGAAGCTAACGCGATAAACTCGCTGCGAAAGCTTCACATCGTCCCGGTCTGTCGGAGACACAGGATACGCTCACCGGCGCTCGTATCGCGCACCGCCAAAAACTGCTCCAATACCCTTGTCTTCATCTGTTCCCAGCTCAGGAACGGATTCCGACTCCTTTCCCATCGGTACCAAGGTAACGCCTCGCCGATAAAACACATCCTGACGGCGCGCAAATTTTCTTCCTCCGTAAAATCTCCCAACTCAAAATACTGTTCCACACGTAACACCCAGTTCTCCGACTCTTCTCCGTCAAACGTCGGAATCTCCAATCTCTTTGGTAACCACTCTTCCTTGCCTCCCAAGATACTCCGGTATGAGGTTTGGGTGTTGACAGAACCCGCTCCTGGTCCTGACGCCGCCGTCGACCTCACTCCGGAGATGCTTCTCGGTTCTTCGAGGATCTGCTTCCCCGAGCCTTCACCTTGCAGCACCATAGGTTTAGAAGCACCGGTTGGGTTGGAGTTCAGACCAGAGGGTATCACCCCTTCTCCTCGCTGATCCTTTCCCTCCGTCTGATCCTCCTTCCGCAGCTCGATCCTCTCAAACCCACTGGCGATGAATTTCATCATCTCGTTCAATCGCTCCTCCACCGCAGATAGCTTGCTCTCCACCGCCACGATACGGTCATCATCGCGATGGATCTGCTCCGCTACCTTGTCGTCGTTCTTCTTCGGTCCCATCACAAGCCCTCAGGTTCGTCTTGCTCTGATACTAAGTTTGTTACGACTAGTATTGTAAAAGCTCGATCGTGTAAAGAACTTTATGAAGATTCCTTAAAGAACAAGCAAATACAATGATTTAGAGTTTTTACACAGGAGTACTCTCTCTCCAATCACTACCAGATCGATCCTCTCTCTCGATCACAAACTATTATTCCTTACTACTACTTATAAAGTGAAAAAGCAGGGGACACGTCACAGACAACCCATGTGCTCGTGCCCAAGGCCGTTGTTGTGATTCATCCTTCCTCCTCTTTTATTGATTTCTTCTAGATGCTTCTTGTGCTTAGTCACTCTTTCTGAACTGGGCCTTTCTTTCTCCTCTTTCTCCTCTCGTACTGGTACAGTATTGGTGGCCTTTTAGCCTCATACGTAACAGAAAGCCTGCATCAAAATTTGATTGTCAATAACATGCATTTGAATGTGCAGAAAGGCTGATGTTAATAAAAAGGCATGTACCACGGGGGCTATAGCTGTCAAATGGTCCGTCCATGGCCCCGGGCGATGTCAGTACCAAAGAGATGAAGTCCCAAAGAGATGAATATGAAGTGAGTCAGTGTTTCCATTGAACTTCCTCACGCCTCAGTTGAGTAAACCAAACACCATGAAAGCTCTCCCCACATGTTCACCGGCGCTAATGGAGTAATTGTCTTGAACCGTCGATCAATCTCTTCAAAGGGAAGTAAGAACTCTCTTTCTCATCTCCTCACAAAAAGTCTTTCGCCATAGCCTTCCGACGAAGGCCACTTCAAAATGAACGGCGGCAGCAAAGATCTTCCACCACCATGTGGTTTGTGTTTGAACCGAAAATGGTGTGTTTGTCGGATTCATACAATGAAGACGGTGTTTATGCTGGTAGTGTTTGTTGAATCATACAAATAAAAGAATCTAAAGATATATGTTAGATTCTTTGAGGTTTAGGAGATATCTTGAAAGAATCAAATGAGAAGTGAACATCAAAAATAAATTTATAGATCAAAGATTGTATTACATGTATGATTACAAGTGTAAATAAATCTAAGAATCTATAGACTTTTTGTAAGAAGTGTTAGATCTAAAAATGGAGAAGAAAATATCCCTTTTCCTCATAAGGAGATAGCTCCTTATTTATAGGAGAAAGATGTCTAGGGTTTCATAATGAAGTAGGTCTAATTCAATGTCTAATGGGCCTTGAGAGAGGATGTAAATCCACCCCCAACAGTAAGCCCCCCCAAGCTCGTTGAGAGAGTCGAAATCGATCTCTGCGAACTTTATGTATAGGGTTTATTAGAAAATGAACTAGGCACGTACCCATGTCGCAGATGATTGTCATGAGCGGAACGTCATGGTTAGGTTGCCATAAATGAAGTGTCGTAGACGGACTGTCCCGGGCGAGCTGTCATCGACATACTTCTGATTCCGATCAGGCTTCTTACTCCGGGATGGTTGCGCGAACGATCTGTGAGGACAGTGTTCTGAACCACCGGAGCAAGTTGCCATGGATGAAGCGTCGATCGACTAACTACCAAGAACAAGTTGCCATAGACATCATTATGAACGTACCACCATGGACGGCCCGTCACAATCAAGTCACCAAGGTGGACATGTCTTTGCAGCATTGATGCAATCCATGTGTAGATGGAGTAATGAAATCAACGGGTTGAGTCGTCTTGTTGATCCGCATGTTGCCGCAACTGGTCAGCATGTAAGATGTTTGCGAGATCAAACCGAGACTGCAAGATCATGCTTTGTCGCCAAGATCAGGTTTTGAGCTTCTTGCGGTGAAACGAGAAGGCATTCTGTCTATGATCTTGAGATGGTTTACAGCGAGATCATGCAAAGACCAGTGCGAGGGGATGGACAAAGCTTCAAGAAAATTAAATCTTGTTAGCAACCACATGTCATGAACGTTGATATAATCAAATACAATGACTTTGAACATAAGTCAATACGTTGTAACGACCATTATCACTTCTTTAAATATTTTATTATCGTGGTTAGATAATAAATTATTAAAGAAGCAAACTATAACTTGACTACGCCTTAAACGTCAGGATAATAATGATTTGATAAGGTTGTTAGGAAAACTTATCTTGTCAATTGGTAAAGCTTGCTTGGTGAAGAAGCAAGAGCTCTATGCTATGAAGTTTGCGTCCATAGCAGAGTTCGGAGATGAGAGCATCGAAGTCTTGATTTTTCCTCGTCACATCAGTTTTGCCAAGATTGCACAAAGCCTTGGATCGAGAAGGGAGCTCTTGATCGGCACTTGACGAAGAAGTGGACGAGAGGCCTCAAACTTGATGAAGAGACGCAGACGGTCATGACGCGTGAGGTAGAAGCAAGAGCTTCATGGAAGTGTGGTGACGTATATAGTCGTGGGTAAAGCCGTGTCTCATACTTCCAAGGCAAGCCCATAACCGTATTTGTGATGTTAAGCTCAAGCTTCTTAATCTTGTTCCTGTCCAACTTGTTGCAGTAGTCTCGTAACAGAGGGACAGAGCCGGACACTGCTCTTTGCCAAGACCATGTGGGCTTCATAGTGTCTCGTTAGTAAGCTCACGAGAAGAGATGAGAGAGATTGGTTAATGCCGAGACCAAGTTAGGGTGAGTTGTTGGTCGTGACAAGTGATGGATCAGATGAGAAGAACTTTGAGCAGAGCCACATTAGACTTTGAATTCTCGAGGAGCTTGTGCTGGTTGCGGCATATTTGTCGAAGAGCTCGCTGGAAAGAACAGGACCTTGACCATCTCAGCCTCTCTTTATGCTCAGCTCCTGATCTTCAGATCATCCCTCCAGATAAAGCGATCGGTAATACTGATCTCGACGCCGTTGTAGCCCTCACTCTCAAGTAGAGAACCATGATGGCTATCACACCAATCACAATGGCTGCAGCAGCGCTTACGGCTATCAAGGAAGAGATACTGAGGAGTATTCTTTCATGACCAACAACATCAAGAGGCGTTGCTTCACCAGAATCAGTATCAAAGGAGATCAAAGACTGAAGTGAACTGCAGTTCTTGATAGAAGATGGGATAGTTCCTCCTAACAAGTTGTTTTCAAGTCTCTAAGACCTCCAAAACCAACTCCAATCACACAAGAGAAAGAATTGCTTGACAGATCCAACACCTAGATCTTCTTGATACCAACAGAACCCAGCTCCTCAGATCAAGCTCAACCTCGCTTCTCAGATGTCCAAAACAAATCCTTCCGGGAGAGACGGTGACAAGAGACAACGAGCTTTCCAAGGTCAAACTGTGATTATGATTGCTGCGGTTTCATGAATCAAGAACAGAGCTGAACTTCTCTCTCAGCTGCCGTTGATGGAGCGGCTTCAATCAAGCTTTCTCTTTTGCTCCAGTAAGAGCTTCCGGTGAGGCCATAAAGAGGAGGAGGAGATCGTATGAAGCCGAGATCAAGCATGGGCTGAGTTCGGGGAGTGATTAGATTTGAGACGTGGCGGTGGAGACTGAAGCCGGTGAGGAAACATAGCCCAACAAACTCGAATCAAGGTCAAACTCGTGAGCTTCGCGGGATCGATTCTCGAGCTTTGTTACAATCTTTGTCGAGCTTTGTTGCAATCCGTGGCCCGATACTCTTTAATCAGAGCAGACGAGATAGGAGTTGTTGGCCGTCGTTGCTAACTGAGCTGAGATCTCGGTTCTCCGTCGCGAGCTCCAAAGCTGAGAACTTTCGAGTTCATGACTGCCGTTGAGGTAGTGAACGACCTCTCTCTTTTCTCCTTCCGTCACAGGCTAGCTCGTCGTTGGTGGGGATGGAACGGAACTCGACGAACTCGACTGATACGGGAAAGCAGCGACAGCCCCATCGACGTCGTCTGTGTTCGATTCCCTCTTTTTCAGAGTCGTCATCGGTCACAACTCCTAAAGTCAGAAATAAATTTTTTTTTTTTTTATTATTTCCCTTCCTTTTCAAAGATTAAGCACATGTATATTATTATGCCATGATTATTATGAATCGAGATTTAATAATGAGATGAGATTGTGAAACTTATCTTTTTCAAAGATGATTTCAATACTCGGCTCTTGATGAGAGTCCCATCCCCCGCAAAAGCAAAGATTTCATGAGAAAGTTTCATCCTTTATCTTGAGATGATGAAGTTAGATCTAGGATTCTCTCAAATTTGATATCTTTGAAGATAGTTTTCCTTGCCCCCTCCTTCTAGCGCCAACTGTTTGACCCAAAAACGGTGTTTATGCTGGTAGTGTTTGTTGAATCATACAAATAAAAGAATCTAAAGATAATTGTTAGATTCTTTGAGGTTTAAGAGATATCTTGAAAGAATCAAATGAGAAGTGAACATCAAAAAGAATTTATAGATCAAAGATTGTATTACATGTATGATTACAAGTGTAAATAAATCTAAGAATCTATAGACTCTTTGTAAGAAGTGTTAGATCTAAAAATGGAGAAGAAAATATCTCTTTTCCTCGTAAGGAGATAGCTCCTTATTTATAGGAGAAAGATATCTAGGGTTTCATAATGAAGTAGGTCTAATTCAATGTCTAATGGGCCTTGAGGGAGGATGTAAATCCACCCCCAACAGTTTGTGCCAACTGTAGATAAGACAAAAACGATCGAAAGCGGTCCGAAGTGTTTATCAAACGATCTTGTGGAGAGGAAAGAGAAAGACAAAAAGACATATAAAATCTTCCATCTGATAAAAAGCTACTAAAAAAAGAAGTTTCAAGTTTTAATAGAAATAATTTGAAGTCACTGTTATCAGGAGCATAAAAACATGCTTACCATTGAATCCAGTAACGGCATATCAACTTCCCATGAGTTCCCACCGCGCCTGACATTCGTCGCCTCCCAGCATCAATCTAACCTCAACAGTTGAAGAACATAAACTAAGAGGAAAACTTTGGAGTTAGCCAAATTGCTTGAAGAATAAGCTTACTTTGCTATTTACAAATACTCGCAGATATACAGCTTCTTACAAAAGAAACTTGTATTGAAGGCTAGATCGTGGTTGGTGAATTTAATAAGAGGCTTAACGGAATGAATCTGTAATGGGAACGTTTCAGTTGATGAATACGAAGATCAAACATCAAAACCGAAAGAAAAGTATTCACGCTTTCTCCACCATCTAAATCTCTCTAATGGCGGAGAAGAAAGAAGGCAATGAACCCTAATTTCTCAATCTCTCTAACTTTTTTTATAGGAAGAGAAACTCGCATTCTGATAGTCGGTTTGGGGCTTGAATTGATGAGTAAATAGAAGGCCCAAGCATGAAACCCATAAATATTGACACTCTTCTAATAAATCCCAACCGTCAATAATTTCAATAAGATCTACGGCTGTTATTATTTTATTCATAAAAAGAAAAGTTATTGGCATTGTCAACAAAAATATTCGTCCACAATAAATGTTCTCAGCAGCCAAACTCCATCCCTCTCCTACTTTATTCTTCTTCTTCGATTTACTATCTCAGCTATATGGACGAATGTGGTTGCTTTTAAACGTCAGGCTCTTCTTTCTTTAGTATTGTCTTCCTTCAGAGATCGAGGTTTGTCTTCATCTTCCTTCACTATGTTTCTTCCCATGGATTTACTTGTACAAATCGGCAAAATCCATGTTTTTTTTTTTTTTTTTTTTTTACTTGTACAAATCGGCAAAATCCATGTTATATTTATAGGTCGCTTTTTTTTTTTTTTTTGCCATTTTTTTGGGGCTCAAAGCTGTTAAGATACTCCCATGTTTTTTTTTTCTGGGAATAATTGAGAATGCAGAAATTAATTACAGATATATATTGCTATCTTAAGTAGCTCCTTTTAGCAAAAGCTCTACATCATTACTCCTTTTGATCCTTTCCTAAAAAAATATTATTAGTACCCTGAAAAGGGATTAGTAAAAAATTAAATCTTTATTGTACAGTGAAAAATTCTCTCTTCTTGTTCCTTTGTGTCTGATTTTCTTATTTACAATTTAAAATTTAGAGCATGGTTTTGTCTTCTTCCACGATTCATTGGTGCATTGGGGTTGGATTGCAGGTTCTTGGTAGTTGGTAGTGAAAGAAACCAACATACATCAAAGTCATTGTTCTTTAAAAACATTAGTACTAAAAGTTTACTTTCTCTTTATATTTTAAATGATAAGAGGCCATTCTAACCATTTTGTTTTGCTGCTAGTTGTTAACTTTCTTTTCCATATGAGTTAAAAAAAAAAACTCTTTAATGCTTACAGGGACCAGATGGTGTTGGTATATTTAATAGTATCACCTGATTAAGAAGAAGAAGACTTGTTTTTTAAGTAATAAACAAGGAGAAACGCAAACTTGGTAGCTTTTGTTCTCTCTGGTTTTAAGAAAGATTCACAAAGAATTAACAAAAAGAAGAAAGAAAAGATGATGCTGGTGAGAAGAAGGTTGGGTTGCTGCAGCAGGGATAGGGAGATTAGCATTGATTTCGATGAACAAGATAGTAAGTACCTTATCAATCCAAATCTTTCATTCTTACACTACTAATCATGCTTAATTAAAGTCTGAATCTTAACTTGATATAAAATGACAAACTGGAAGATAGAACTATTAGGTGTTTTCATTAATGGGGGTGTTTACTGCTTACACATGATATGGAATATTTAGACTATAACTGTTTTTTCAAATAAAATGTGAGTGGTCACTCCATTTGTCATGTGACCGGTTTGTGATTGGTATGGGACCAATTACAGACCCTTAAAGATCTACACCAACCCGGTCATTCGTGTAATAAATAGGGCGTGAAGTCTGTAGCTTTCCCCGCGACATCAATGCATACTTTCAATTTGATGTGAGATCATTTTGTGTGATTCAATGACCTTTACTCTAGACCAAACCCTGTTTCTTTGGATGTGGGGTTTAGACTAGTAGTGAGAGCCTCTATGTTTTTTTTTTTCAATTGTTTAAGATCATTGATTATATTTATTCAGAAACTTCCAAGAGTAGGTAGTTAGTTATTTGGTTTCACATGGTCATTAAGACTAAACGTTCATAAAGAAAATTGAACTCAAGTAAAATGTGGATTCATAAATAAAGAAGAATTCATATACACTTGAATACATATACAAAGTCAGTGACTTGCAGGTATCTTTCATCTTTTCAAGGGTAGATATGATAATTAAATCACGACACTGGTGTTTGATTAAACAATATGCTGTGAACGTTTGAAAAAATGGATATGTCGTGACTCGTGACAAGTGATTGAAGTCTTCGTTTGTGGGTCCGTATAGAAATTTCATCACATGGGGATACTACTAACTCATTGTTTTTGAGATTATTTTATATACACATCCTTTTGAAAAGTAAGCATTTAAATTTGTTTTAGCAGTCTTGGGTTAACAAAACTCTTGACTTTAGCTATTAAAGACTCGTGGAACACAACGACTTTGATTCCTCTTTTTTTTATATCATTTGTTTTTCTTTCATGTATTCTACAACACTAGTTACCATAAACATACTACCAGTTTCTTGATTCCCATTTGATGAGTGAAACTATAAGTAGATGTGAAGGTGGTGGTGGTTTGAATGGTCTCTAAGTACTCTCAACTTGGTATAGTCCATTAAAGCATGTTAACTTATCTTTCCAAGATGTTGACATAGTGTACCCTTTTATTTCCAGGAATGATTACATACGACGGCTTGGAAGCTTGTATTATCAACAATCAATCATATGAAGAAGAAGAAGAAGAAGAAGAGAGTGGAACAAACGGATGCCTGACAGATTCATTGGACGATGATGCATTCTCAAGCTGTTCATCAAGCAAAGAGGCATCCAGCTCTTTTTCTTCAAAATGGTTACCAATGAAGACTGAGGAGCGCAGTTGCGATGGTTTGAACTTACCCGGAAGGTCCAAACATTTTGATGGTAAGGAGAAACCAAGCAGCAATGTCTACTGCCATTTGGATGTGGAAGCTATGAAGGAGAAATTCTCAAAGCTATTGCTTGGCGAGGATGTCACTGGGGGATGCAAGGGTATCCAAGTAGCTTTGGCTTTGTCAAATGCTGTTACACATCTCGCTAGTATGTCCTAATCTATCCTAGCACTTAACCATTTATGATCTTTTGGTATGTATCTCTACTAAAAAGTTTGTTGGGGAGTTTGCAGACTCGATATTTGGCGAGCTCTGGAAATTGGAACCTTTGTGTGAGGAGAAGAAACAGAAATGGAGAAGAGAAATGGATTGGCTACTTTCTCCAACTAACTACATGATTGAGTTAGTCCCTACTAAGCAAACTGATGCCAATGGAAGATCAATTGAGGTATGTAGCTAAACTGAGTTTATATACTCCAGAGGAAGAAACTAAACTGAAACTTTCTTCTTTCAACCAGATAATGACACCGAAAGCACGTGCAGACATTCACATGAATCTCCCAGCTCTTCAGAAACTGGACTCCATGCTAATTGTAAGCTATTATCCTTTTCTTTCGATCTACTTCGTACGTTACACTTCTTTCTTTTTGCCTCTGATCATCGCAAAATACACAGGAGATACTGGACTCAATGGTGAACACAGAGTTTTGGTATTCAGAAACCGGTAGTAGAGCTGAGGGGACGAACAAGACTACAAGCGAGAGCAAGAGATGGTGGCTTCCATCACCACAAGTGCCCAAACCTGGTCTCTCTAACTCAGCAAGGAAGAAGTTGCTAGACAAGGGCAAAGTTGTTTATCAAGTCTTCAAAGCTACAAAGTCCATAAACGAAAACGTTCTTCTTGAAATGCCAGTACCATCCATTATCAAGGAAGCAATACCCAAAGTAAGCTCTCCTCTCTTCTTCATCCCTTGTGATAATTAAACAACTATCTCTAAACTCTTGTGTGTTGTAACAGTCTGGAAAGAACAGCCTGGGTGATGAACTGTACAAAATGTTGGTTGCTGAATCCGGAACAATAGATGAAATCCTTGTATCACTCAAGCTGGGGGCGGAACATACTGCACTCGAGACTGTTAACAAGTTAGAATCTGCTATATTTGCATGGAAGGAAAGGATTACAGAGCAAGAGAGCAACGGTAAATCTCCTGCGAGGACACCATGGTCATTTGGTAAAGATCCATTGTCTGACACTGGTCGGAATGAGTTAGTCTTGAGCAGAGCAGAAGCACTTAGAAGTCAGATCAAATCCAAGTACCCTAATCTTCCGCAGTCGTTTCTTGATGCCACAAAGATTCAGTATGGCAAGGTAAGACATAAAACAGAACTAACTAACTAACTAACTCCTGATCATTCTTTGCAATAAGAATGATCCTTGTTCTCTGTGTTTGGCAGGACATAGGTCATGCGGTTCTTGAGGCATATTCAAGAACACTTGCTAATTTGGCGTACAGGATACTTTCAAGAATGGGAGAAATATTGAAAGAAGATTCTTTAAGTAACCCAAACTCTCCTGCGCCACCGAGTTGTTTCCCTAGCTCTCGTGATCTTTACAGAACACCTGAGAGGCCTTTGCTTTCCTCTCGTGTAAGGCATTCTCTAACAGATGACATGAACAGAGCAGATGGGATAGAGACAGACACTGGTTTAGATTTCTTGTTCGCAGATGCTAAGGTCAGTTCGGTGAATGCAACAACTCCAAGTAGGAGCAGTAGGATTTGGTGTATGAGCAAAGTACCGCCTGATGCTTCGCCTTGATTTAGAGGGCTTTACTTAAGTTCGATGCGTGCCACCTGAAGTTTCTCCTTCTTCTTTTTTTCTATATTTATTTAGGTCCCTTTAAATTATGGAGTCTAAGATATTGTAAATGTATTGATAACATGCTCTAAACTATGAATATTGGCAATTTTGTTCATAACTGTGGAGGAAAAAAAAACATGAACTTTCAATTTTATTATCTTTTCAAATCATGTCTTCTACCAGATTTACAATTGATCTTAGAGAGTTCAGAGCACAATATATGAATATTTTATCATCTTTATTTATACAATACACATGTTATGATTCGTCATCAATTAGATCAGAGAACATAAAATTTATTGTAGTTTAGTTGTTTTTTTCTTCTTATGAAAATGATGACTGTTGTGGATACTTTTTTGGACTATTATGGTTAATTTATAAAGTTTTGTTATAAACAAAGAAGACAAGAGAGGAATTGGTGTGTCTTATTTCATGAGTAATGAGTTTTTTATATAGGATTAATAGCTTGGAGACAAAGTATAACTTGGAGAACACGTAGATTTGACAATCAAGTAAATCTAAGACTTTCAATATGGACATCACATAATATTCATAACACTTCCTCTTGATGTCCAGTATACCGAAGTGCTTTCAAAACATCGTAGATGCTGTCTCGTTAAAACCTTATCAGGAAAACCAATGAAAAAAACATGATTAGGGGAAAAAGAGTGCAGCGCATAATGACTTCCCCTCATATGTACATACGTCGAGATCTTTGTGACAACGTAGTCCGATTAGATGAACTGACTTCTTGAAAGTAGCAGTAGTTAGTGCATTGGTGAATAAGTCAGCGGAATGTTACTTGAACGAACTTGTAGGACATGAACATTGTCATTCTTCTGCAGTGCATGAATCTTGATATGACTCATGTTGATTCTTGCTAAGACTCATGATCTCAATGGATTTAGAATGGTGATAGACTTTCATATTTGAAATGATATCATTCACTTTGGGTGTCTATCATTTGTGTGTTATTTGTTACCTTGTTTAAATTTTTCATGAAAAATCCAGTGGGAGGAAAAAACTATGATGAGGAAAAAAAGTAGAACCACACATACTTTCATATTTCTTCCCTTGGAATTAATATTTTCAGGATATAAATTCCGATCAAATATATCTCTTCAGGAAATTGAGCTCAGCAGAATAATTCTTTTGATTCCTATCATAATATATAGAGTTTTTAGACTTATGGTCCAAAATTCTCTTTTGACATAGGCAATAATTTTTGGTCTATCTGGACTTCAAGCCATATATCTCTACATACACTCATCTTATCATTTATCTTGTACTTACGAGTTATTCATGCTCTTATTGTAAAAGTTTTTTTTTATGACTTTATCTCTTGTCGTATGAAATCACATCTTGAAAGATTAGTAACTTACTTATATTACTTTTTAGTATGGTACTTGAGGACCAAACATGTATGAGCATCTTAAATAAATTCCTTTAATGATCTTTATGATAACATCCCATTTTTAGATCTCCAGTTTGGAATACATTAAGACAATATGGTATCTTCAAGAGTTTTCTTCCAAAATACAATTTTTTATATAACTCTTCGGGAGTTTTTGATTATTTCAAATCAATGATTCTATTGATCTATAATCTTTTGATAAATACAAAGATGTATTGATTAACTTCAAATATTTTCATATATCCCATAAAACATATTTCGATCGAATAGCTAGAGTTTCCGGGAACATGATTTTGATATCAACAATCATTCAGGGATTATATCTTTTAGGGATTCTATCATTTAGGGATTATCAGTTTCTAATGGGTCGTATAATTCAAATTCTTCATTTATTGTCAGACTAATAAGGAACTTGAAAGTAGTTGCATCTACCACATGAGAATATGTCTCCTCACAATCGATTTCATATTGATCTTTCAATGAGCAACAAATCATTTCCCACTTGTTTTACACTTTCTAGTGTATGGACTACTGGTCCAAATACTTTTCTCTTTCACAAGAGTTTGTATTTTGTATATTGCTTCTTTCTAATTTGGTCAATCATTTCTTTGTGTACACTTTTCAATAGACTCTTTCATGATCCTCTTTCTCAATCATCATATCAACTGCTACTTTGTAGGTATAGATATCATCGACGTCGATTTGCTTATCGGTTCCATTTTATTTCATACATGACATAACTTATTGAGATCTCTTCAATGTCTCAAGTACCTGAATTTTTTTCAGTCATGTTTAATGTCTCTTCTGGAGATCATTCAAAACTATATTGTCTCGTTTTGACCATTATCAATATACGCTCATTTTCATATACGAGGATTCTTATCTTAGGAACCAACATGTCTACCACGCTGCAGGCGTGACTAGCAGTTTGATATTGTTCTTCTAGAATATCTATTCTTATTGGAGCATTTACAGCTTGTATATGTAACTTGATCACTCTATCTATATGGGTTAGTAAATGTGTCTAGCAACTGCTTTACTAAGCTCTACAACTGAATTATCTTTTGGACTTTTATTTCACATTCTCTTTAGTCCGATGATCATTGATAATTCATTTCAACTTATTTTCTTTTCAGCTGTTTATTTTCTCTCTCTTATGTTGGATATATTAATTCAATTTTAACATTCAAATCGAGCCTTACTTATATCCTTCGGGGATGGCTCTAAATTCTTAAGTATGAATGGAGATTCATATCCAACATATACTCCCAACTCAGTAGAAAACTCATCTTAATTAAGCTCTATGTGGAGCAACTGGAATGTATTCTGCACATCCAACATTCTTAGATGGAAAATGGTTGGTTTAAGACCCAATACCAATTAGGAGAACTAGTGATTACTTGTTGGCTTGATGCAAATTATGTTGTTCAAATGTTCAATACTTATTTTCAGTGAACATGTCAGATACTTAAGACATGAATTCACCAATATTATAAAGATGCACAGTGGGTGATCAGTCCACTAACATCTTTTTTATTCATGCCAATTACTTCTTTTGGCTGGTGAAAACTGTATTACCATTTTATCTTATGAGCAAACAACATATGTGAAATCATTCGCAAGAATCTTCTACTTCTTCAATGAATATTCCCATAAATCTTTATGTATCTTTTCGCATCATTACTGAACCAAAATGGTCTAACTGCTTCATGCCAAATATTTTGTAAACTTCTGATTTACTATATTTTTATCTCCATTACACTAATCTTTGTGTAGTGCAATATATAAGAGGCTGTAGATACTTTCTCTTAAATACTTATACTACTTTGAGAAATATTTCTGATTTGAAATGTATATATCATTTCTTTTGCTTATTGTCTCAACATAAGTGTCTCAAAATCTCAGATTTAATTTGAAAATGATTCATCAATCTTAGTTTTGATGCAAACATAATCTTCTGGATGTTTCACTTATCATAAAATGTGAGATTCTTTAACTCTTCCCCTCGAGATGATAATACTACAGGTTTATCAATCTCGAATGAATCTCATTTTTTTGAATCAACAACATACCCTACATGGGTCATGTATTCTTTCTTCGATCCTTCTAACTTTTGAGACATAAAAATAAAATAAAGATTTTAAATTGCATTCTTATGTACAGTAATATTATTTACTCTTCTGGAGCATATATGTATCCTCTTCTTGAAATAGTTTGTAAGCTTTATGCTACCTTCTATTGTATTCACAATAATTTATTTTTTTTCATCTTGAGATGATTGAATCATATTTCTTCTACCATCTTTATTTTCTCAGCTTCAAGTGGGAATATGAGTTCTATAAAGAAACTCTTTGGCTTTTGACCTTACTTATATCCATATTTCACGTTACACCCGCTTTTATGTTCACTTTCTTGACCAATATTATTTATGTGGATTTTCTTTCTCAATCTAAAATTTCATCTTCTCTTCAAGAGAATTATCATGATCAACTAGACGTGATTTATCATCTTACATCAATAGATCATTGATTTTCTGAGTCTCAAGGAGACAAGATACAAGTATAAACTTCTTTAATTTCTTTTCTCAATTATATGTATGTTGGACAACATTACTTGTCTAAAATATTATATTTTTGAATACATATGCATCTTTAAAATTTTCTTCAGAAAAAATTATTTTTAAACTTAACATCCAACATAGTTGGATTTATTTACAGATTTGGTCTTGTAATTTTTTTTTAGATGCATATACATAATCAGCTTTAGGTAATCACTTCGGGTGATTATACCTTTCTTAGGATTTTCTCCAAAACTAATGGATCTTTTAAGATCAAGCCTTCAGCTTAAAACTCTCGTGTATATAATGGTATTAAAATATAATAAGAAAATATATATATGTCAAATTATATAGAAATATGTATTATCACAAGTATTTTACTACATTAAAAGTAGATAATATTATTGTAGTAATTATTTTATCGACTAGCCGTTTACTATCATGTCATTAACCATCTTAATATTGACTATTTTCATTGAATATTCAAACAAAATCAGATGACATATATAAATTAATTTATCTAATCAAACTTTACTTGACTATAAATCAATATTAAGCATGATAGGTAAACAATACTTTCTCTGTTATCGAAAATAAAATTTTTTAAAGTGTTCACGCTTATTAAGAATTCAATAAATGTTTATAATTTAATTTTTCTCTTACTTTATTATACAATTTCTAATAACTTTTCACCAATGAAATAAAATCAATTCAAATATTTTCATTTAATGTTTTTTAAAAGTATAAAAAGTACCTTAAACATATAGAAAATCTATCTTTATGGAACAAATAAAAAATCTAAAACATCTTATTTTCGGGAAAGGAGGGAGTACTTATCTCGATAATAGAGGTAAAATGGCAATTGAAGATCTGACATAAAGATGATCTTTAAGGCATTTTATGTTTTTCGGCTAGTAGAATCTCTGCAACACTTAAAATTTGTTCATATAAATATGGCAATTTGTTAGCAGACATCAATATAAAACATGTATGCACATAAACTAATAGTCATCTAAACCAACTTGAATCACTTTTTTTTTTCAAACCAAATAATTAGCTGATGGCCAAATATTTATTCACAGATATATACTGTATTGTAGCATGGCTTGATAATCAATAGTTAACCAAATATTTTAACAAATATGCACCCACACGTAAGAATATTTCATGCACTCAACAGACTCCATATTAACATTATTATAATACTGTATGAATTTAGGCACCTACTCAGACACATAAATAATTCACCTTAACGGGATTCTATACATGTTAAAATCGAATGCAGACGTTATCAAAATATTATATATGCGTGTTATTCTACAAGTTTAAGCAATATGTCAAATCACTACAAGAAAACAGCGTAATTCTGACGGATATTCTGACGGAAAATGAGATTCTCGGAATATTCCGACGAATTTCCGAGAAAATTCCGAGAAAACTCAAAATTTGGGTTTCCTCGGAATTTCCTCGGAATATACCGATGAAATACCGAGGAAATCATATTCCTCGGAAAACACCAACGAATATCCGAGGATATATTATAGCCGTTAGCGAGCCGTTGCCGTCGGGATTCCGTCGGAATTTCCTCGGTACTGTCGGCAGCATTTCATCTATAAATACCCGCACCCCCCCAACCTTTTCATTCACTCCATTTCTTCATCCTCTCACATACTATATTTACACACGAATTTGATTGAAAAAACATGTCTTCTTCAAATTATTATCGTTCTTGGATCGATCGACCTCATTTAGATCCGAACACGAGATTGATTACGGAAGAATACCAACGAGGTATAACCGAATTCATGGGGTTAGTTCAACGACAACCGGAAGCAGAAACGGGTATGTTAAGATGTCCTTGCTCTAATTGTAAAAATAGAAAGATTATTAAAGAGTGAGATGTTTGGACTCATCTATATTTGAATGGGTTTACACGAAGTTACAAAATTTGGTATCATCATGGAGAAACTGATTATGAATATGGTAGTACTAGCGAACCTCAGCCTGCGGTTAGGTTAGAAGAACCAATTAGAATGGATGTAGATTATGGTGTAGGTACTGAGCAGATGGTAAATGATCATTTTAGAGGGGAAGATTTATCCAATGCAGAAGCATGAGATTTTATGATATGTTGGATGCTGGAAAGCAACCCTTGTACGAAGGTTGCAGAGATGGTCATTCAGCTTTATCATCTGCAACAAGACTGATAGGCAAACAGATTATAATTTGGCTAAAGACTGTGTGGATGCGATTGCTGATTTTGTAAAAGGTATTCTACCTGAGGATAATGTAGCCCCTGATTCATACTACGAGGTTCAGAAACTGCTAGCTGGTCTTGGTTTATCGTATCAGGTAATAGATGTATGCAGCGATAACTGCATGATTTATTGGAGGACGGATGAACAGCGGGTTACATGCAAATTTTGTGGAAAGGCTCGTTATAAAGATACGAGTGGAAGAGTTCCAGTGCCATTTAAAAGGATGTGGTATTTTCCTTTGACGGAAAGGTTGCAGAGGTTGTATCAGTCTGAACGCACAGCGCAACCAATGAGATGGCATGCAGAGCATTCAACAAATGGTGAGATTAGACATCCTTCAGATGCAAAAGCGTGGAAGCATTTCCAATCAACATATCCCGACTTTGCGTATGAGAGAAGAAATGTCTACCTTGGATTATGTACTGATGGTTTCAGCCTGTTTGGCAAGAGTGAAAGACAGTATTATCTATGGCCAGTCATTCTTACACCATACAACTTACCGCCAAACTTGTGCTTGCGACGAGAGTTTTTGTTTCTCTCCATTCTCGTTCCCGGACCAGAGCATCCTAAGAGATCACTTGATGTGTTTCTTCAGCCACTAATATATGAGTTGCAACAACTATGGGCTCAAGGTGCTGAAACATACGATGTTTCATGTAAAGAAAACTTTCAAATGCGGGCAGTACTTATATGGACAATAAGTGATTTTCCAGCATATGGTATGTTATCTATATGGACAACGCATGGAAGGCTATCATGTCCATATTGTCAAGATAACACTGATGCTTTCCAACTAAAACACGGAAGGAAAATGTGTTGGTTTGACTGTCACAGGAGATTCCTACCACCTGATCATCCATATCGTAGGAGTAGAAATTTGTTTACGAAGAACAAGAGGGTGTTTGACAATCCACCTCCGGAAATTTGTGGGGCAGATTTGTCGACACAACTAAGAGATTTTGGTGCAGAAAGGACGCAAGACCAAGGTGGACATGTGCATTATCCGGTAGATGCTGTTGGAGAACTACATAACTGGCACAAAAAAAGTATTTTCTGGGATCTGCCATACTGGAAGGATCATCTGCTGAAGCATAATTTAGATGTCATGCATATTGAGAAGAACTTTTTTGACAATCTCATGAACACGATCCATAACGTTCAAGGTAAAACAAACGATAATTTGAAGTCAAGACTGGATTTAGTCGATATATGTGCTCGTTCAGAACCTCATGTTGATGAGAATGGTAGGGCTCCTTTTCCCATATACCGACTTGATGCAGAGGGAAAAGATGCATTCTTTGATTGGATTTCAAACGATGTGGAATTTTCAGACGGTTACGCATCTAATTTGCGTAACTGTGTCGACAGAAAGGAAGGAAAGTTTATCGGCTTGAAGAGTCACGATTGTCATGTAATGATGCAGCGCCTCCTTCCGTTTGCCTTCAAGGAACTATTACCACGGAATGTTCATGAAGCAATTGCAGGGATTAGTGCTTTCTTCCGCGATTTATGCACGAGATCAGTGACTCTTGAAGGTATTGAAAATTTGAAGACTAACATAGCCGTGATTCAGTACAACCTTGAGAAGATATTTCCTCCATCATTTTTTGATGTTATGAAGCATCTTGTTATTCACCTGGCAAGAGAATTGGAACTTGGTGGTCCTGTGCAGTATAGATGGATGTATCTGTATGAGCGGTATATGTTCCATTTGAAGAAGATGGTGAAAAATTTAAGTAGGGTGGAAGGTTCTATAATCGCACAGATGATAAATGAAGAAACTTCAAACTTTGCCGAGTACTACTTTCCAGCAGAAGTTCAGACCAAAAACAGAAGACCTGCTCGGCATGATGATAGAGGCGAATGGACAACATATCATGTTACGGTTCTAGACATCTTCACAGATGTTGGACGACTTAGCGGAAAACCAAAGGACCGTCGACCTACTGAGCAGGAGCGCAGTCATTTGCAAAAATATTTGCTCACCAACTGCGAAGATGTTCTTCAATATGAGAGGTAAATAAATTAGCTTACAATTTTTTATTTTAACAAGTTGAAATTTAAATCTTAATTAATTATATTATTGTCAACATATGTACATGATTTTCATGGCAGAAAAGCGGTTCGAATATAGATACGCCACAGAGGAGGAACTTGAAGAACTGAAGCAGAGAGAATTTTCTGGATGGATGCTTACTTATGTGAGTGCTTTAAACAAATTAAAATATTATTTATCACATATTTATACTAATTCACATATAGATATAACATATATATGTGCTATTAATAGGTGTCTGCTGGTATGACCAGAGGTGAAACATTTGACGATTGGATACGCGAGATGGTGCGTGGACCAGAGTATGGTGTGAAGTCATATCCAAGATTTTGTACTCGAGGATATGCATTCACAACTCAAAAGAGGAGACGTTCGAGTACGACTTATGATGCTGGCGTTTGTTCTGTATCTGGAGATGATGTATACTACAGAAACATACGGGAGATTATGGAAATCAAGTATCCGGGCATGGTTGGATTGTGCTGTACTGTTTTCTATTGTGATTGGTACGACAACACTCCAGATCGAGGTGTGAGAATAGATGCATTTGGTGTTACATCAGTACATTCGAGGCGAAAATTGCAATATTATGATCCTTTCATTCTTGCTTCTTAGGCCGATCAGGTAATTAAATATACATATATCAATTATACATAATGATTCATCATCATGTGTATTAATAACACTTATTTACAAATCAAATAATTTTTTAAATATTACAGGTTTGTTATATCAAGTACCCCCGGGTTAGGAACAGAGATGATCCATGGGTCACTGTTACATCACCCAACCCGAGAGGCCGAGTTAAGGAAAGTTCTGAGCTGGAAGACCCACTACAACCAAGCACATCCGGTAACTTAAGTGCAGCAGAAGATTTAGCTGCAGTTGGCCTTGTAGCCGATTTAACCGACTTTGGAGAGGAAGCCGTCGTTCACGTAGAGGATGAACCAGAGATTGAAGAGTTTCACCAAGATCCAGATCCAGTTTCAGATTCATCTGGTGATGATGACTCGGAAACAGAGTAGCATCGCCTTTTTTTTTAATATAAGAATACCGAGGAAATTCCGAGGGATAATAGGATTTAGGGATTTCCTCGGAATTTCCTCGGAATAGTCCGAGACTTTTCCGACGATTTAGGGCTTTTCTTTTAGGGTTTCTGTTTCCTCGGAAAAAGCCTCGGAATATTCCGAGGCTTTTCCGAGGAAGTAGGGTTTTTAAACCGAAAACAACGTTTTGCGGTTTGAATAACACTTATATAACCCTTATTAAGTGTCTTAGACTGATTATGAAGTCAAAAATTTGTTCCTTACCCTATAATAAACACTTTTCCGATTGTATGAACGAAATCCCCACAACATAAGAGAAACACTTATACACTTTAATGAACAGTAAAGGGAATACTTACAATTCGTTTTGAAATTTTGTTATTTCATAGTTTATGATCATCTATACAAAGATTCCTCAATGGTACGCATTGCATTTGTATAAGAAATGATATAGGGCAAAAAAATTTGATGTTTTGAAACCCCAAACATGTGTTCCTCGGAATTTTCTCGGAATAGTCCGAGGAAATTCCGAGGAACAATATAAACCAATAGAAATACATGCATAGGATATTCTTTTTCCTCGAATTAATGAACATACCGAGGAAATTCCGACAGATATTTAAGTGTCCGTCGGAATTTCCTCAGAATATTTTCATTTAACCGGGCAAACCAACCGCCAAATATTTCGCGAAAATTAAAATTGAAAATACCGAGGTAATTCCGACAGATAGTTTCCGTCGGACCCTAGGTTTTATAAACACGAAACACTTCTTCTTCCCCATTTCTCTCTTCTTCCTCCGGCGATCTCTCTCTTCTTCCGGCGATCTCCCCCTTCTCTCGCGACGATCTCTCCGGCGAATCATCTCTATTCCTACACAAATCATGTAAGGACCCTATCCCACTCTCTTAGGTTCTATTTGTTAGGTTTTCAAGTAGATTTGATGATTTTAGAAGTTTTTTGATAGATTTTTGTTAGGGTGATTGGTTCGGATTGTGATTTGGTTGTGTAATAGGTTTAGAATTGTGATTTGGTTGGATAATTTGTTGTGTTGAATTGATTTAGAACTTTTTTATAAATTTTTTATTATTTTTGTATTTATAAAATCGCTTTTGGATTTTACAAAACGTTTTTTGTATATAAATTCAATTTTTGGATTTATAAAAGATGATTTCATATTTATAAAAATATTTATATTTATTAAAACTATTTTTTTATTTATAAGACATTTTTTTATTTATAAACACTATTTTATTATTTTTTGTATTTATAAAAACTATTTTTAAATATGTTTTTCAATTAATATTAATTAAAACTATTTTTAAATATGTTTTTTTAATTTATATATTTATTATAACTAATTTTAAATATTTTTCAATTAATATTTATTAAAACTATTTTTAAATATGTTTTTTTTTTAATTTACAGGTCTACTGGTGATCAGAACCGGTCTCGATCTCGTCGTGCCTCACCACGAGGTCGTAGTGGTACGGGGAACCACTCTCAGGGTTCGTCCAGCCACTCTCGGGGGTCGAGCAGCCACTGTCGGGATTCTTCATTTCCCGCTCCGGTTCTTGCTCCCGCTGCTGCAGCCCCTCCCGTTGCTGCACCCCCTCCCGTTGCTGCACCCCCTCCCGTTGCTGCACCCCCTCCCGCTCCTCCAGTCGTTCCGGGAGTGATGTCTGTTGCCCAGTTGGTTCAACAGCCCAGTCGTGAGCATCTTCTCTATCTCACTCCGTGTCCAAAGGGACGACGTCGAACATGGTAATTAAAAATCTTTTTTTTTTCCTTTCATTAAAATTTGATTCATTATTAATAATTTGTTTCTTATATTAGGTTCAACCGATCCGGGAACGGGATCATCGCATGGATCAACCGTATGATGTACTCGAACCTCAGCAAGGGACATCCGACTTTCACTCACTTCCCTACCGAGGACCAGGAAATGTGGTTTCGTCAGTTTGCGGTAAGTATTCTAATTTTTTTACTTATATTTTTAATCTTTAATATAAAATTTCTACTAATTATGTTTTTTTTTCAGCAAGAGTGCACATGGAATCCCGATCACACGAACTTTATCCGTGACGCCTTCGTCCATAAAGTTGTGGACAACTTTGGGAAGCAGATCTTCGAGTGGAAGCAGAAGTGGCTCATCAACAAAGTTTTTTTTTAATTTATTAAACAATTTTTTGAATTTATTAAACTATTTTTGGATTTATTAAACTATTTTACATTTTTTTTTATTAAAAGGTCCCGAAGTCGATCAACAACACGGTCTGGTAGGAGTTGTGTGTGCATTGGGATAAGGACGAGACGAAAGATACCTCCGTGACCAACTCCGCCAACCGCAAGAGCGATCATGGCGGGAAGGGCATGTACAAGCACAATTTGGGTGCCCAGACTATTGCCACTCTGGGGGATCGCTTGGTAAGTTCAATCTTTTTTTTTTTAATTATTTAAGTATTTTTATTTTATTTTTATGCATTTCTTCTAATTTCTAATGTTTGTTTAACTTTTGTTTTTTCAAGGAGGATGAAAATGATGGCGAGCCGGTTGATGATTTCGTCCTAATGAAGACGGCGCATACCAACAAGCACACCGGGGAGATTGATGATGGTGTTGTGAGGGATGTGCTCAGCCTGATCGAAACTCAGAAGGAAGACGAAGATACCCGTCTATCTCAGCTTCAAACCGACCTGGACGCCACTTCGACGACTTCGACCAACTTGTCCCGGATTCGAATCAACGAAATCGTGAAATCGGTATGTTCTTTATAAAAAAGTTCAATTCATTTATTTCTTTATTTTCATTTTATCATCTTTTCTATCATTTAAATTTGTTTATTTTCTATTTCAGTCGGTTCCAAAGAAGAAGGGACGTTTGGTCGGTTTGGGTCGTCGAGCCCGGTCGGTTCCTCCTTCTGCACCACAGCCCTATGTTGATCCAGAAGGGCTTATGGACCAGTTGAAGGACAATGATGACCGCATAGCTGCGTTGGAGCAAAAGATGGCGGATCAAGAGGCGGGATGGGAGGCAACGAGGAAGCAGAACGAGCAAATGATGGAGATGATGAAGAGGATGTACCCGAACGAGCAGTTCCCGTAGTTTTTTTTTTTTTTCAAAAACTCTGAATGTATTATTTTGGTTTGTACAACTTTGAATATTATCTAATATGTTTTCTATTTTAATTTTAATTTTATATTTTCGAATTTCAATTAAAAAAATAAATTTATAATTTTAAAAAAAAATTATTTTTGGGAATATTCCGAGGAAGTGTATCCCTCGGGATATTCCGACGACAACTTCCTCGGAATATTCCGAGGGACATATGTCCTCGGAATATCCCGACGGATACACTTCCTCAGAATATTCCGACGGCTAAGGTTTCTCGGAATATTCCGACGGCCGAGGTTCGTCTGAATATTCCGATACCTCTTTTCTCTCGGAATGTTTCCGAGGACCGTTCCATCGGAAAGATCCGACGAGATACCGACGAACAGTCCTAGGAAATGTTTCTTCGGAATGTCCTGAGAATCTTTAATTCTCGGTATTCCCTCGGTATTTTCCGAGGAAATTCCGAGGAAATTTTACTTCCGACGAGAAATTTCCGACGACCATTCTCGTCAGTATGTCCTCGGAATACCGTTATTCCGAGGACATACCGACGATATTTGTCGTCGGAATCCTGGTGTTTTCTTGTAGTGAATAAAGCTACCAATTTAAACACATTTAAAGATGCTAAGCAATAAAATCAACTTATAAATTTACTTGCTATAAACAAATAATAAAATATTTAGTAAGAAACCAATCGTTTAATAGCACATGTTGATGACCAGCTAATATGCTTAAGCAATAAAACATGTGAGAAAAGAAGATAGCATGTATAAGAAATAAAATCAATGTGTATTGCGACTAGCTAATATGATTTATAGGCATTGATAGTTCACTTGTTCCATGATAAACCATGAATATACAGCTGTATTCAATGAAAAATATTAAAATAATTAGTGATTATAACTATACACAACTTTATCAAATAAAAATACAAATATGCAGCCGTATGGAAGAGCAATTATGCACAACCGTATATTACAGTGAATTAATGATCAATACTAACATGTTAATGAATGAAAAGCGTTTTGCAGCTTTGACGTGATGACATGTGAAACGAATGATATAAAATCAAGCAAATATCAAATATAATATACTGAGCATCAGTTTATACACATCGACAAGATGATTGATTCGAAGGCTAAATCAGTATTGTCGACTAAAGCTCCTAAGCTCATATATTGTGTATAAATCCACTTTTACAAACCATGAATTTATAATAAACATGATTCTAAAAAAGATTGGATATAGACTAAAAATAAAACATAATAAAATTCTATATATATTACTTAAAATTGCTAGAGCTTAGTGAATGTGTTATAAATAAAGAAGAGAAGAAAAGAATTGGTATATCTTATTCCTTGAGCAATGAGTCTTTTATATAGGATTACAATAGCTAGGAGACAAAGTATAACTTGGAGAACAAGTAGATTTGACAATCAAGTAAATTTAAGGCTTTGCATATGGACATCACATAATATTCATAACAAGTTTATATTAATTAGATGGAGATATTTTTTTGGACTACAACCTAGAGATATATTATTGATTCGGCTGCATAAAATTAGAAAACGGTTTAGTCTCCATAATATAAATTATATTTCTGTAAAAACTTCAAAAAATCCAAAACACTAAAAGAAATTGTCACACAACTAAAATATATTGTTTTTATTAAAGCAAATAAATAAATATTGAAAAATAAAAGTTAAAGTATACACAATCTAAATTAGATCACTTTTGAAAAAAAAATGAAATATGTTTTGTTGTTGTTTAGTTAACAAACTTATATTTGAATTTATGTATTAAATATAGTGAATTTGTCGTGGACATATAGTTTATTTGGTTATTCACACAAACAAAATATTTATTATATATCTATTTAAACCTCAGTAATTTAACCACCACTACAAGAAAATGTGGGAGTAACGACTACGATTTACGACTACAATGTAGTCGTAAATTACCTTTGCGTTTACGACTAAGTTATGACTACCTGAAAGTTCGTCGTAACTTAGACGTAAGTTTGCTACTAATAGTTCTCGTCGAAAAATTGATCGTAAATTAACTTCGCGTTTACGACTACACTTTCAAGTAGTCGTAAAATAGTCGTAAATATGCGACTAAGTAACATCGAAAATCTACCATCTGATTAACGGCCAATTTACGAGGAATGTAGTTGCACATTGGTGGTTAAGTTATTATCAGATGTAAATTCGTTGTAACATTGTTACCTATCAAAATCGAAATTTCCCTATAAATATGATCTTTTCCCTCATTCTTAAGATGCACAAAAAAAAACGAGAAAGAGTAAAATAAAATGCCTAGAAATATCTATGAGCTTCGGAGTTGGATGTAAGCGCATAAAGATTCAAGCGGAAGAGTAACAGAAGAATTTCTCAACGGAGCAGAGATGTTCATGTACCACGCCGGACAGACGTCTCTCACACTAGAAACGGGTAAAATGTTCTGTCCCAGTCGTAAATGCAACAATACATAATTTGCTGCTAGTGAAACGGTTTGGAAACATATAGTAAATAGAGGATTTACTCCACATTACTATATCTGGTTTAATCACGGAGAAGGTGATAATAGGAATGAAGCTAGTAGTAGTAATCAGGTTGAAAATGTTCGTAACAGAGAGGAACCACATTTACCTTCTGAAAGTTGTAACCTTCAAGAGGATCATATGGTAGATCATGATAGGATGCATGATATGGTTACAGATGCATTTCGTGAAACAAGATCAGTAATAGAGGAGGTAGAAAATGTAGAGGGGCCTAATTTGGATGCAAAAAGATTTTATGAAATGCTAGCAGCAGCTAATGAGCCAATTTATGAAGGTTGTAAAGAAGGTTTTTCTAAATTATCATTGGCAGCTAGGATGATGAATATCAAAACTGATCATAACTTACCTGAAGTTTTTATGGATGCATGGACTGAGTTGTTTAAAGAGTATTTGCCTGAAGATAATCAGTGTGTTGAATCTTATTATGAGATTCAGAAACTAGTTCATAGTCTTAGTTTACCTTCGAAGATGATTGATGTGTGTATAGACAACTGTATGATATCCTGGGGAGAAAATGCAGAATTGTTAGAGTGTAAATTTTGCAAGAAGCCACGATATAAACCGCAAGGACGTGGGTGGAATAGGATGCCATACCAGCGGATGTGGTACTTACCTTTCAAGGATAGACTGAAGAGATTATATCAATCTGAAAAGACGGCAGCAGCGATGAGATGACATGCAGAACATACTCAGAAGGAAGGCGAGATCAATCATCCCTCTGATGCAAAAGCGTGGAAACACTTGAATTCGGTGTACCCTGATTTTGCAAGCAACCTCCGCAACGTTTATCTTGGGCTCTGCACAGATGGCTTTAGTCCATTTGGAATGTCTGGAAGACAATATTCGCTTTGGTCAGTCTTCTTAACGCCATACAACCTTCCACCAGAGATGTGTATGAGAAAGGAATTGCTTTTCATGAGTATATTGATACCTGGGCTAAAGCATCCGAAGAGGTCCCTTGATGTTTTTCTACAGCCTTTGATAGAAGAATTGAAGGAATTATGGTCAACAGGCGTGCAAACATATGATTGTTCAACGAGAACAAACTTTACAATATGAGTAGTTCTTTTGTGGACCATTAGTGACTTTCCTGCATACAGGATGTTATCAGGTTGGACGACGCATGGAAGGCTATCTTGTCCTTATTGTATGGGAAGCACAGACGCATTTTAGCTGAAAAGTGGTAGGAAGACGTCCTGGTTTGATTGTCATCGGAGATTTCTTCCCATTAACCATCCGTACCGAAGGAACAAGAAATTCTTTTGGTCAAAAAGGGTTGTACGAGACACCACTCCGCCATATTTATCTGGAGAGGAAATCGAGAAGGATATTGATTACTATGGTGCACAAGACACAGTCAAGAAAGGGGGTAATTGGCATACTACTGCAAATATGTCTGCTGGTTATGGGACACAGCATAATTGGCACAAGAAGAGTATTTTTTGGGAACTTCCATATTGAAAAAATCTACTTCTACGCCACAATCTTGATGTGATGCATATAGAGAAGAACTTCTTTGACAACATCATCAATACATTGTTGAACGTCCCCGGAAAGACAAAAGATAACAAGAACTCAAGGTTGGATTTGCCTGCATTATGTTCTAGGATTGAGCTGCATATTAGAAACGATGGGAAAATTCCGGTTCCCATTTTCAGATTGTCAGCAAAAGCAAAAGCAGCGTTGTTCAAGTGGGTGGCATCAGATGTGAAGTTTGCTGATGGATATGTTTCAAATCTATCAAGATGTGTTGATCAGCAGGGACAGAAGTTTTCAGGGATGAAGAGCCATGACTGTCATGTGTTTATGCAACGACTTCTACCATTTGCATTTGCGGAGTTGCTTCCAAAAAATGTTCACGAAGCACTTGCAGGTAACAAATAAAGCTATTATTACTTCTTGTTGGAAAAAAACTTATGAAAAGTATCTTACGTTGGCTTGTACATTTGCAGGCATCGGAAATTTTTCAGAGATCTTAGCGCACGCACCTTAACGGTAGATGTCATCAGACAACTTGATGAGAATATCCCGATCTTGATGTGCAACTTGGAGAAAAATTTTCCTCCGTCATTTTTTGACGTCATGGAACATTTAGTTGTCCACCTTCCGTACGAGGCATTGCTTCGTGGACCTGTTCATAACGGATGGATGTATCCTTACGAGCGAGCCATGAAATATTTGAAAGGGAAAGCCAAAAATCTGGCTAGGGTGGAAGGTTCAATAGTTGCTGGGAGTTTGAATGAGGAAACATCTCACTTTACGTCGTACTACTTTGGGTCCCAAGTCCGAACACAATCAAGAAATGGGGTAATTGGCATACTACTGCAAATATGTCTATGGTGCACAAGACACAGTCAAGAAAGGGGGTAATTGGCATACTACTGCAAGATGAGAATATCCCGATCTTGATGTGCAACTTGGAGAAAAAAATTTCTCCGTCATTTTTTGACGTCATGGAACATTTAGTTGTCCACCTTCCGTACGAGGCATTGCTTCATGGACCTGTTCATAACGGATTGATGTATCCTTACGAGCGAGCCATGAAATATTTGAAAGGGAAAGCCAAAAATCTGGCTAGGGTGGAAGGTTCAATAGTTGCTGGGAGTTTGAATGAGGAAACATCTCACTTCACGTCGTACTACTTTGGGTCCCAAGTCTGAACACGGAAAACGACTACGAGCAGATATGATGATGGTGGTGTTATGCCGACATATATTGTTGAAGATGTTCCAGACATATTCTGTCAGATTGGACGTCTAGGTGGGAAATTGAAAGAAGTTTGGTGGTCGAGTGAAGATGATGCTCACAGTGCCTACACATATATACTTCTTAACTGCGAGGAGATTGAGGCATTTGAAAGGTAATTAAAATTAATTTGGCCTTTACATATTTTTACCACAAATATATATATATATATATAGTACTCTTTAATGATATATATATTGGCATAAAACAGCGATTTCGTTTCCCAAGTCGAAGAAGCTATACCAGGGATATCAACCAATGATCTCAAAAAAAAAAAAGACCAACATTTTGTGAAGTGGTTGAAAACGCAGGTATACACATCACAATATAATATTTAAGGTTGATTATGAAGTTATATATTTATATATATATGTTGATGATCCAGGTTGATTATGATGATCCATTCTATCCTCAGTTGTTTCACGAAATGAAACGGTAGTCCCTAATTGGTCGTAAAGGTTTCGTCTCTCATTGGTCGAAAAGGTTTTGTCCCTCATTGGTCGTAAATGTACGACTTATTTACGACTACTAGTCTCTCATTGGTCGTAAACGAAGAAAAAAATTAGTCTCTCATTGGTCGTAAAAACACTTGGTCCCCCATTAGTCGTAAGCTTATGACTTATTTACGTTTACTAGTCTCATTGGTCGTATATTTACAACCAATTTACGACTAACGACAAAATTATATATATACACAGACCCCGCGAAGCCGTTTAGTTTCTCATTACCCTCTCTCTAACAACGACCTCCCATCTCTCTCTAGGTTTTTTTTTTAAGATATAGGTGGTTAGTTAGTTTAGGTTTGGAATTAGTTTAGGTTTGGAATTAGATTAGAATGGAATTAGATTAGGATGAAGTTAGATTATGATCAAATTAGAATAGGTTTAGAATATTTTTATATAATAAATTTGAATTGTTTATAACCATCTATTTTTAATGTTTGTTTTTTCAGATTGACGATATTGCTATGGCTAGCGGTAAACAGAGACTTAGGAACCTTACGCCTAAAAACTCTTACGCGAGTAACTTTTTCCCACAGCCGGATCTATCGGCTTCTACTTCCGACACTGCATCCGGCCAAGAGAATGTGCCTGATAGCTAAGTTCATACTGCCGATCCGTATGTGCCTCCACAAACATGACCCTGAAGCTTACTATCCGCGGTTCGATGACCCTGCTCAATTCTTTCCCCAGTACGATGAGCCTCCACAGCAGCCTCGGTATGAGCAGCATCAACCTCCACACCATCCTCAGCAGCAGTCCACCGCTCCCAAAGGTGCTCCGGCTCCTGCAGCTGCTCCGGCTCCTGCAGCTGCTCCGGCTCCTGCATATGTTCATCCAGATTTGATGGTGCCACCAAATGCACCATATGCAAGATATACAGTGGAAGACCTTCTCCAGATGCCAGGACGAGAAGGTTTACCAATCATCAACCCAGATCGACCACCCCACACTTACTGGTAATTTTTAATTTATTAAAGTTTTAATTGCATTTAAATATACTAATTATACATATTGCTCTAAATATATGTATTCTTTCAAATTTTGTAGGTTTTCGACGGACAATTGTGTGCGACAGAGCGTTGGATATATCATCAGGGCAAACTTCCGGGAAGCGCATCCGAACTGGTCTTTTACACCTGGCCACGTTCGGAGGACTTGGTTCAAGTGCTTCGCGGTTAGTTTTAAATATAATTTTTTATTGTTTATTTCAAAAATAATTATTTATTTAATTTAATTTTTTTTATTGTAGCAAAAATGGAATTGGTCCATTGCTGTCAACGAAAAGGTGAAGGAAAAGTTCTACAAAAAGGCGATGGCTCGCCTAATGAACATTGTTGGTGATTGGAAGGAGAAGTGGAGGGTTTTGTGGGACGACGCAAAAGAAGTCTACCTCAGCAATGACGTTTGGAAGGGCTTGAAGGCTTATTGGAATTTTGCCTAAGTCAGTTCAGAGGTCTCACACTTGCTCTACGGCTCGGTTGACCCGCGATGATGATGGTAACCTGTCAATACCTCACACTTCCAGACAGATTCCACACGCTGGGAGGGCACTACAAATTGTAAGTCTTTGATCTTTCTTAATTTTTATTAAATATATATTAATTGACTATTTATTGAATGCGTGAGTTTAATTTAAATTTTTTTTATACAGGTTGCCGAAGAAGGAGCACCACCATCTCTGGCCCGACTTTACAAGACGACAAACCAGAATTTTGATGGCACCTTCTCGCATCCTCGACCAGAGAGGATCTACAACACTGTTGAGGCTCAGATCCAGAAGGTCCAGACTCAGTTGTTTCGCAACAAAATCCGGAAGGTGCACCGTCCAGCTGTCCACCGTCGAACAAGACAAAATTTTTGAGCAGGTTAAAAATTTGATCTCTTAAATATATATGTTTATTTACATTTTTTATTCTTTAAGTTAGTTTTACATATGTACTAATTAAATATCTATTTATTAATTGAAGGTTGCCCCGAAGAAAAGGGGACGTATTGTCGGGATCGGGTCTTTCAACGATGTCCCGAGGGCGAGAGCTGAACACGCTGCAAGAATGGAAGAAGAATCTTCTCTCCGTAGGGATTTGACTGCGGCCAAAGAAGTCATAGCTGACCACATGGACAAATTTGCATGTATGGCAAATATGTTCGATATGATGATAGAGACAACCCCAAATGCCAACCCAGCTCTTGCCTCTAGGTGGCAGTCTCTACGTCCGAGCTTTATTCCCGAACCCACTCTGAAAGAGCAGGCAGATTTAGAGCGACGTGCGGATGAGCATAGTTCCGACCTCTTCGACGAAATAAACCTTAACACTTAGTTTTTTCGGTTTTAGTTAATTAGTATTATGAATGTTTTATATTATGGATATTATTATGTTTCTGAATGTTAGATATTTTCTTTTCATTTTATCAAATTTTAAAAATTAAAATCAAAATAATTTTAAATAGTTTATTTTAATTAATATATTAAATTCGTAATTAAATACAAAATTCGAAAATAAATAAATAAAGTGAGTTAATTTACGACCAATGAACATTTAACGCCGATGTAAAGTGGTCGATACATTACGACAAATAAACATCGACGTAGAAGCAAATTGGTCGTAAGTTTACGACCTATGTCCATCTAATTTATGAGACGTAAATGTGCGTCACATGTACGACTAATGATTTTACGTTTAACTTACGACCAAGTGCATGAGTCGTACATTTACGTTTACTTTACGACTAATTCATTTATGTTTAACTTACGACCAATTAATGGAGTCGTACATTTACGTCTGCTTTACGACTAACACCATTAATTGTAACTTTACGACCAGTGTGCCTCGAATAATTATTTACGACTAACTTCTAACGATCAATCGTTTTTCGAAGCTAATTAGTCGTAAAGCCTATATTACGACCAAATAGCTACTAATATTGTAGTCGTTAAGGTCATATTTTCTTTTAGTGAACACTTCATACTCTGAAACTCAAACACTCATGTAGACTTATTTTCAAACCAAGATCAAGTCTTTGATGACCATTTCTAAGAAGCTTATTCAAGCTTTGTGAAGCATCTTTAAACTCTCTAAAATCCATAACTATCCATTTTAGCAAATTTTTCATGAAGCTACGAGATATATATCTATTTAAGTAACCGTAGATAGAAACCATTTCAATTTATTTAATTTTATGAAAAAAATAATGAAAATGGATAAACAAACATTTAAAACTTATAATTAAAATATTTGGGTTCTATCTGAATCTTATCAAAATTCAAAGTTCATAAACAATTTATTATAAGTGAAGGGGGCAAAATGATGATTTTCTACCTTTTCATTATATTATACTCGAACCCAAAAAAGTTTTTAACGAGTCTCACCGCTTGATCGATAGATGTTTAAGACTACTACTACTTTGCTTCATCTTCCTCGTCCGATTCTTCCTTCTTTCACCACCACCAGGTCAGCTTCCCTATTCTCCATTTTTCATTCTCCATTCTCCAGAGGCAATGATGATATATATCTATTTAATTAACAGTAGATACAAATCATTTCAACTTATTTAATTCAGGGATACATATGCAATACAATTATTTATGTATTAAATTCAGTAATAATTATTTTAATAAGATTATCAATATTTATACAGTAGATACATTATATTTATAAGACTACATTCAGAAATCAATGTTTTTAAATTCAGTAATAATTATTTTAATAAGATTATCAATGTTTTCTCATTGTCCAAGATATACAATGAGTTATGTTTTTTTTTCTTTATAGATTATAAATAAACCTTTATATTGATCTGATTCCTTCATACTATACAAATATAGTTACAAAATTATTAAATAATTATAACAGTGGGTGACAAAAAAATATAGAAACAATAAATATAAATAGTTACAAAGATTGTGCAATTGGTAGTGCAGCTTCTCCTGTACAATATCTACTTTTTCTTTATGTATCAAATATTCTAATTAAATGAATCGTTTTACTACTTCTAATTTCACCAAAATACTTCCTGATTAAGTCGATCTCGTTATCACATTTATTTTCACTATTTTGTGAATCAGTTGCATATTTTTGGAAGATAAGACTTGCATGATTATTTAGTTGCTGTTTGCAGCAACATAAATATTTTGTTTATTTGGTGCTTTCCAATATTTTCATATATTATGTAATTATCTCCATCATGATTGATAAATTGTTCAACAAAAATGTATGATGGTTCATACCACTTAAAAGAGAACTTGAAACAACATATATGTTCTATAAAAATAATTATGGACATATAGTTTATGTGACATATATTTAAAGTGTTTTATAATATTTATGGTAGTTTCTAGAATTTACATGTATCTGTGCTTAAGATGTGACATATTTAAATTTTGACTATCATAAATTTTTATAGAACATTTAGAATTATATGTTGAGGAATTATTTTGTAATTATTTTTCTAATTTATAATGGAATAAATAATTTTTACTACTCAAAATCAGTATATAAACAGTAATAACTAATCATTGAGTCAAACACTGGACTAATTAGTCTTCCCTTCCACACACTGTTTTGAATTGCATAAAGAAATGGGTACGATTTGATTTTAAAATTTGTAATTAAAATATTTGGGTTCTATCTGAATCTTATTAAAATTCAAGGTTCATAAAACAATTTAGTATAAGGGAAGGGGGCGAAATAATGATTTTCTATTTGTTTTTTTTTTTTTTGAACCCCTCTTAGCCAAAAAAAAAAAAAAAAAAAAAAAAAAAAAAAGTTTTAACTATCGATAGATGTTTAACACTACTAGTTTGCTTCATCTTCCTGGCCCAATACTTCCTTCTTTCACCACCATCAGGTCTCTTACCTATTATTCTACATTCTCGATAGACATTGATGACTGAAACAGCCTATTAATGTATTTCTGAAAATTTGATTTGATTTGATTGAACACAGTTGTGGAGTCTGCAGGAAGATTGTTTCGAGAAGAATGAGTACGAATCCTCCAATGGAGCCTAAAGTTCGCAACTTCGAATCTGTTGAAGAGGCTGATGATAAGCATTCAATAAGTAAATCTGATGGTAATGCCTCTTTTAGCTTTTGTGGATTCTTAACATGTCTAGGTTGAATCCAATTTGGTGTTTGTTGCAGGTATCAGATTCCGTCTCGTTTCGTATAACATATTAGCTCAGGTAATCAAATCAATTAAATTAAGCTTTTTAGTCTTCTTTCATTATAGTTTTGTGACATGCTGTAGTTTGGCATTTTATGAGCGTTTTGTATTTGTAAGTTGATCAAACTGAGTCCTTGACAAGGACTCCTTGTGTTGTGTGTTTGAGGCTTGGTTTAGGGATAAAGACTGTTTCTTTTTATCTTTTTTGTTTGTTTGTGTTATTCCTTCTAATAATCTCTTGGAGCTTCATATTTCTCTTAGGTTTATGTGAAGAGCTCCCTTCTCCCGCACTCTCCACCTGCCTGCCTCAAGTAATTACTCTCTACTTTTTCTCTTGTACTAGCGAAGAGTTCTTTGTGTGAGTTGTTGTAATCAATGGCATTGGCATTGGCATGGAGTCATGATTTAGCTATAATGATCTATGGGTGTCCAACAACTTTAGCTAGAAACGTGGACATCACTATGTTTGGTCTTGCTCACTTTGATGATCTCTTAACATATATATATGTACTTACTTCTGAATTTAGCAATTGATTAACTTTGTTGCCATATTCGCAGTAAATGTGACTTTCCTCTTCTTCTTTATAAGATGGAAAGCTCGTTCACATGCAATTCTGGGCGTTCTGAAAAAGCTCGAGGCTGACTTCTTTTGTTTGCAGGTTTGTTCTTCTAAATCATTTCTTCTTTTCTTGTTTGGTTTTAATTGAGAAACCCTTTTCTAGTTAGACATAATTCATTCTTCTCCCTTGTTTAATTCAATCCAGTACGTGTATTCATGTTCCCTTTTAAATTGTGTGCGTATCCACTTGTTAATTAATTAATACTCTTACATGTTTCTCAGGAAGTAGATGAGTACGATAGCTTTTACAGGAAAAACATGGACTCTCTGGGCTACTCTGGGATTTATATTCAGAGAACCGGACAGAGGAAGCGTGACGGTTGTGCAATCTTCTACAAGCCTAGCTGGTATATGATTTTTTTAAATTAAAAAAAAAAAAACATTTATGCGTGCATGACCAAAGAACGTTTTTAACTTAATGCCAAAACCTTAATCTGATTGAGACAACACTCTTTTCTGTGGATTTAGTGCAGAGTTAGTCGCCAAAGAAAGGATCGAATATAATGATCTTTTGGACTCAGTAAAGGCAGACAGTGTACAGGAGACTGAGACCTCCAATGAATCAAAAGGTGATGAGAATGCGAAAGGTGAACTTGTCCTTTTCTTTGTGGTGTCTCTTTATATATCTCTCAACATCATTTACCAACTTCTTTATCTATTGTTAGATTCTCGAAAAGACAGCCGTGACCTTAATGATCCACTAGTCAGACTAAAACGTGATTGTGTTGGAATAATGGCTGCTTTTAAGATCAACAAGCCGTTTCACCAAGTCGTCATCGTGGCCAACACCCATCTTTACTGGTAAAAAGAAACAACACTCTTGTCACCATTAAACATTACTTTACTCCACTCGTCTCATTTCATTGTTTTGCTTCTCTCCAGGGACCCGGAGCTAGCTGATGTGAAGCTGGCACAAGCCAAGTATCTACTTTCACGACTAGATCAGTTCAAGACACTAATATCAAATGAATTCGAGTGCACACCTTCCTTGTTACTATCTGGTGACTTCAATTCAATTCCTGGGGATAAGGTGTGATACAGTTCCTTACCTTTTTTTTTTTTTTACAGTTCCTTGCCTTGACTTCTACACTTTTAAATCTGTTTTCTAAATTGTGTTTTTTTTTGTTTTTCAGGTGTATAGTTATCTAGTATCTGGTAATGGTAAGCCTGCAGAGACCATAGAAGAGGAAGAAGAAGCACCAGTGCCTCTGTGTAGTGCCTATGAAGTGACAAGAGGAGAGCCTAAGTTCACAAACTGCACTCCTGGCTTCACAAACACGCTTGACTACATCTTCTTCTCTCCTTCAGACTTCATCAAACCTGTCAGTATCCTCCAGCTACCTGAACCGGAATCTCCAGATGTTGTCGGTTTCTTACCAAATAACCATCACCCGAGTGATCATTTGCCGATAGGAGCTGAGTTTGAGATCAGTCGGAATAGAGAATTTTGTTCTTGAGAAAGTCTTGTTGCATTACTTCATTGTTTAACCATGAGAATTATACATAGTATTGAACGGCTTCTGTCTTCTTTGTCTCACTAAACTTTAAATTTACATTTTCATAGTTTTATTCGATTTACAAGAAAATAAATATTTTAATTTTCTTTAGAAGAAATTTATCAATTTCGAATTTTACTAAAATTTTCTAATTATTGTTTAAGATGTGACCTTTGCCAAATACTTTTATTTTTCAGGAGAAGCAAAGAATCACATATCGGTTCTGAAAACAGTTACGGATTTAAAATCGAATAATCCCCTATATTATTTGAGAAACATTACAATTTCATTTTGTAGTCACGTGTCATCAGTAGGATGATTCTTAGAATCATTAGAGAAATATGTTGGTCCATCTAATTATATAATAAACTTTTTATTATACTAACAATAAATTCATTATTAATGTACTTTATTATTTCCTTAAATAGAATTTACGGAATTGCCTAATGTGGCTAAAGTATATATGACAATTAATGATTTTGAATAATAAAGATTTGATAAAAAATATTGTATCTTCTATCATATTTTTTTAATATTAAACTATTAAATAAATTAAACAACCACAATAACCATATAATAAAAAAATTTAGATTTTTCTGTATATGTTATATTTTGAATTTTTAAAAACGACTATAAATTACTAAAACTGTTAAAAATCTCATATTCAAATGATTACAAAATTATATAAGTAAAAAGTATAATTTAATTAATTATTAAGATTAATATATATATATATATATCGTTTTAAATTAAACTATAAACCATATAAAATACATAAATCTTTTAGTTTCAAAATTTACTTTGAACAATTTTTTGGTAAAAGTTTTGAACGAACATTGACAACTTATTTTCTTAAAAATTATAAACTATTAAAACTATTAATCCCACAATGAAAATTTTGTTATCAGTAATTTAATTTTTTTCTATAAAAGATACAAATGATCAAAAAAAACTATATGGGTAGATATCATCATTTAATAGACATTAATATTAAAAATATACTAAAATATACTATGTATGTTAGTATCATTTAAATTTAATTACATATCCTATCAAATATTAAAAAAAATATTTTTAGATTAATAAAATTGATTTATATGTTCGCATCAATTTAATTATATATTTAATAGTTACTGACTTTTAATACATTAAATAATTTTTATATATAATGTTTATTCCGCGCAAAGCGCGGATCTTAATCTAGTTCATACATAAAATGTTTTAGGATGGTTTTAAAATGAGAAAACTTGCAATTTGGCACACTTTAAGTTGCCAATTTGAAGAAATGACAAACAACTGCAATTAAAGTTAGAGAACAAGGTCACTTTACTTTTACGGCATGTTGAAATATCGTTGCAACCTTTGGGAGACACCGATATTCACTAGTTTGCTATTGTCACACAATAATAATTAGACTACGACGATTTAATTCTTTTTTTTTTTGAGCAACCGACGATTTAATTCTTAACATTTATTTTATAGTTCTACTGTTACAATAAAAATATCTTGAGCACATCCGTAACTGTGCCAGCACTACCTGATTTTTCAACGGTACATGTTATAACTCTGCTGTTGAGCAAGCACTACCTGATTTTTCAAAAAAAAAAAATTAAATTGGAACCATAATTGTGTAAAAAAATAAATACGAACTTGGTCAATAAACTACTTTGCTAAGGGATTAACTCTTCTGCTTTATCATCTCCAAAAACCTTCTCTACAACAAGGTAATATGGAGAGAGAGAGAGAGAGAGGCAGGATCCGAAAAATTACATATCGAACCTATACTTTCACTATTCTTGTATTAACTTATTCTCTTACTCCTATTGGGTAGGCATGGGACTTATTATCCGAGATCCGGATTCGATCCGAGATCCGCTCCAAAAATAGGGTATTCGGGATGCCCGGATCCGAATCCGGATAGTAAAATCTTGGATCCGTGCAAACCGAATCCGGATCCGGATATCTTAATTTTTAGGTCCGGATATCCGGATCCGGATCCGTATTTTTAAAATACATTAAATTTTTAAATTTTATTAATATTTATATTTGATATATTAATATTTATACATGAATTAATCTTATAATATTATATTTTAGTTTTTACAATATTATAAACATATATAAATATATTTATAAATATTTAATTTATGTATTAACGTGGCGGAGAGCCTTTTTACTATGGGGGTTGGAGAATTCAGAGTATCATTACACCCAATGTAGTCAGCTCAAAGGAGCCTTTCTATATATTTTTATATGAGAGCACTAAGTTGGAATTGCCAAGAAATGGGAAGTAAGTGGACTATAAGTTATTTAACGGAGATATGGCATAAACATAAGCCGGATTTTTTTTATTTTTATCGGAGACAAATCAAGAGTTTGAGTTTTTCCAGAAATTTCAATCTCATTTCGGATTTGATAATCTGGTCACAGTGGATCCAGTGGGACGAAGTGGTGGACTAGCGCTTTATTACAATAATGAGTATCAGGTTAATGTTTTATATTCAAGTAATCGAATGATAGATGTGGAAGCAGTGGCTCTTGGGAAAACGGTATATATGACGTTTGTGTATGGAGATCCAGTTCAAGACCTACGAGAACAAGTGTGGGAACGTTTAACTAGATATGGAATTTCGCGATCCGACCTTGGTTTATTATTGGTGATTTAAATGAGATCACAGGAAATCATGAAAAAGAAGGTGGAGCTTTGAGAAGTGCGAACTCATTTGTTCCTTTTAACAATATGATAAGGAATTGTGGTTTACTGGAGTTTCCTGCCAAAGGAAATAAGTTGTCATGGCAAGGAAGAAGAGGAAAAGGCAAAGGGGGCAGTAATGGTTAGATGTCGTTTAGATCGTGCATTAGCGAATGAGGAGTGGCACACGCTATTCCCCTGTTCGTATACAGAATATTTAGGGATGGTGGCATTCTGGAATCAATTACAATGGGATGGTCCGATAATAGTGAAGGAACATGAACTGGTATAGTGGCAAAAACTAGTAATTGCCGCCATGAAATAGCCAAATGGAGGAAAAATAATCTACCTTATGGGAAGGAAAAAATATCAGACTTACAGAAAGCTCTTGAAGAGGTACAAACAGATGATACTAGATCTCATGAGGATATTATGGAGGTGTCTAGGAAGTTGCAAGAGGCATACAAGGACGAAGAGGAGTACTGGCATCAGAAAAGTAGAAATATGTGGTATTCATCTGGAGACCTCAATACAAAATTCTATCACGCTTTAACTAAGCAACGAAGGGTCCGTAATAGGATCGTAGGGCTATATGATGTTGAGGGAAATTGGATTACAGAGAATAATGGAGTAGAGAAAGTTGTGGTTGACTATTTTGAAGAATTATTTACTACAACTTCTCCATCGAAGTTTGATGATTTTCTCTCAAAGGTAACACCGGGCATAACTCCACAGATGAATCAACGATTATTGAGGATAGTGACAGAGGATGAGGTCAGAGAGGCTATGTTTATGATGCATCCAGAGAAGGCACCAGGACCGGATGGCATGACAGCTCTCTTTTTTCAACACTCATAGTGAATGATTTTTTGGTATCTGGAGAAATGGATTCAAGGTTAAATATTACTAATATATGTATGATTCCAAAGACAGAGAGATCTACAAGGATGACGGAGTTGTGACCTATCAGTTTATGAAATGTAGGGTATAAAATTATTTCGAAGGTTTTGTGTCAACGTTTGAAGTTATTGCTACCCTCTCTCGTATCAGAAACGCAATCGGCATTTGTGGCAGAACGACTGATTTCTGATAATATTTTGGATTACGGACTAATGAGGCGTGTAAAGGAAAGTATATGGCAGTCAAAACGGATATGAGTAAGGCCTACGATAGGGTAGAATGAGAGTTTATTAAGGCATTACTACAGAAAATGGGGTTTCATGATCATTGGATTAAACTAATGGTGGAGTGTATATCATCGGTTCAATATCAGGTCCTTTTAAATGGCCAACATCGGGGCCTCATTGTGCCACAAAGGGGTTTACGTCAAGAAGATCCTTTACCTCCCTATTTATTTATTCTGTGCACCGAGGCTTTGATAGCAAATATTAAGAATGCAGAGAGGGAGAAACAATTAACAAGAATAAAGGTGGCCAGAGCATGCCCTTCAATATCACATTTGCTTTTTGCAGACGATAGTCTCTTTTTTTGTAAAGCTCAAAAATAAGAGTGTCACACTATTCTCAAGATTTTAAAGGAATATGAGATAGCTTCAGGTCAACTAATAAACTTTGATAAGTCTTCAATTCAATTTGGGCACAAGATCGAAGAATCTGTCATACAGGAGCTAAGAGATATTTTGGGCATACAAAATTTGGGAGGGATGGGAACTTATCTAGGACTGCCGGAAAGTCTTGGGGGTTTTAAGATACAAATTTTTGTCTTCGTACAGGATCGGCTAAATAATAGGGTCAATGGTTGGACTTTTAAGTTCTTTACGAAAGTAGGAAAGGAAGTGATCATCAAATTAGTGATTACGGCTTTGCCAAATCACGTGATGTCTTGCTATCGTTTACCCAAGGCTACTGCAAAAAAACTGACGAGTGCGGTAGCAAAATTTTGGTGGAGCCCTGGCGGTAATACAAGAGGAATGCATTGAAAATCATGGGATAAAGTATGTATTAGTAAGGACGATGGAGGTTTAGAGTTTAAAGATATCACTGATTTCAACACAGCGATGCTTGGTAAACAATTATGTCGGCTGATAGAGAAGCCAAATACTTTATTTTCTCGAGTTTTTAAAGGTCGGTATTACAAGAATGCATCACCCCTAGATCCGATTCGTTTATATTCTCCGTCATATGGCTGGCGGAGTATTGTATCTGCTAGATCTCTGGTAAGCAAAGGACTAATCAAAAGGGTGAGAACATGATCCTCTATATCCGTATGGAATGATCCTTGGCTCCCAACCACTCTCCCGAGACCAGCTAATAAAAATCAACACAATCTTTACCCAGACCTTACAGTGGATTCTCTTATTGATCCTCATTTGCGAAGATGGAATTCGCCGGCGCTTCGGGCTTTGGTGGACCCACAAGATGTGAATTTGATAGAAAGTATACCACTGAGTAAAACTCGGATGGCAGATCAAGAAGGATGTCATTTCACAAATAATGAAAAATATACGGTTAAATCTGGATATCAGGTTGATAGGATATACCTAGATAAGGAAAGACCACCATTGGTGTTTGGACCCACAGTGGATATTTTGAAGGCATATTGTTGGAAAATACGGTGTCCACCGAAAATTAAGCATTTTTTATGGCAATTAGTGACAGGGTGCATAGCAGTTAAGAAGAATTTGCATATGAGAGGGATACCCGGACATATCTGTTGTGCAATATGTGGAGCTGAGGAGGAATCGATCAACCATGTTTTTTTTTTTAATGTCCTCCTGCATTCAGGTATGGGCTCTTTCAAAGATTTCAACAAATCCAGCTATGTTCCCAACAAGCTCTCTCTTTGTGAACATAGATCATCTCTTTTGGAGAGTTGTTCCACAGATGGAGGATCATCAATTTGCATGGATATTGTGGTACATCTGGAAAGGAAGAAATAATAAAGTCTTTAGTAATCTGGATGTGGATCCTCTGAATACCCTTAAACTGGCAGAAACGAAATCAAAACTCTAGGCTGAGGCACAAATATTGAATGACAAAAAGAGGACTCCACAGGTAGAGGCTACGGCTCTTCCGTCAATTCCAGGAAGATGGTGTTTTACGGATGGTTCCTGGAAAGAGAATGATATTTTTTCAGGTCAAGAATGGTACAATACCTTAGAAGGATTTGAGGGTTTGATGGGGGCAAGGAATGTCCGAGCTTCCCTCTCTCCCCTTCATGCGGAGATGGAAGCGTTACTATGGGCAATGGAAAGCAAGAAAAACTTACGACAATTTCAGGTTACGTTTGCAACAGATTGTTCTCAATCGGTGAAGATGGTTTCAAAACCAGAAGAATTGCCAACGTTTGCAAGTTATTTGGAAGATATAAACAACCTGAAAGAGAGTTTTTTCCGAGCAGAGATTATCTATGTACCAAGAACGCAGAACAAGAAGGCGGATAGCTTATCCCGTAGTGCTAGGAAGGAAACGTCTTTTGTAGTTCACATGGATCAAGATCTCACAGTGTGGTTCACAGAGTCAATATGAGTTTGTAAAGTTGATGACAAAAAAAAAAATCACAATAAGACACTTTTCACTTGACACACACATTTTCTTTAGTCAAAGACAAAAATATCCTACGAAAAACACAACTAATTCTTGTTATCTCTCCAACCTAAACCTCTTGGAAATTTTAATTTTTAAATTAATAACAAACCCCAAAAAATTACTTTCCCGATCCCAATTCATAAAATTCCATTGATCTTAGAGTAAGAGCTTAGGGGGGTGTATTGAATCTGAAATTTGAAGTGATTTGATTTTTAATGAATTTTCAAATGATTGTAGGAAAATCTGAAAATTTGGTGTGATTTTTGTTAAATAACTCTAGAATTCCATATAAAACCATGGGATTTGAATTTATATTTTTATAACTAAGTGGGGGTTATTGGTTGTTGTATTTTGATGGATTTGAAAATCCGAACTAAATCTAGTGTTATTGGTTCTATGATTTTCAAATCTGTATTAAAATCATGTGTTATTGGTTTAATGATTCATAAATTCTATATCAAATCAAGTGTTATTCAATCGTACGGATTTACTAATATATTTGATTTTATAATGGATTTGAATGGATTTGTTTGGATTTTTCTGTTAAAAAATACAAAGACTCAAATCCGAGGAAAACCTCTGGATTTGCATATTTTACTTGGATTTATAAATAATGTATGAACTTCTAAATCAATCAAAATATATAAACCAATAACACCTCCTAAAGAATTGCTCTCGGACACTCTAGAAACACTTAAAGCACTTTAAAATCTCTAACTTAAATTTTGTTAAAATCCCGCTGGCCACCGTCGACGTCGACTAAAATGGGGTGAAAAAGGCGGTCCTCCAGGATGCTTTCTGCGGAGGTGTACTTAGGCGCTAGTCGGATTCCTTCCGGAGTGTCCGGATTACCTGGATTTTCAAAAAAAAAAATAACGGTGGATTTCAGAGTGTTTTATAAAATGACAAATTGAATAACATTGTATTTCAAAGTATATTTTTAAATCTATGTTTGAATAACACTGGATTTGTCATTTTAATACAAATTAGCTCAAACTCCAAATTTGAATACACCGCCCTTAGAGTAGAGGAGGAGATGATTGTGTGGAACTGCCCGAGGTGGTGGTCAGAGACAGTGGCGAAAGAGGACGGCGAGGATTTGACGGTGGATTGGTGGTGGTTGCCGACGCGTCTTCCTTGCAATTTGAGTCCTCTCTGTCTTTTGATGTTCAGTCTCGTTTCCATATACGAGCTTTCTTGAGTTTAACTATGGCTACCTCTAAAACAAGACCATTGATTCCAAATTGGTAGTCTTTTGTTTCATTCATTCAAGCTCCATTCTTTTAAATATTTCAATTTATTTCTTTTAGTTTTGATCTAATTTTTTGTCAATTTTTATATCGATTTCTGGATGTGATTATGTTTGTAATCTGGAAAATTGCGATTGAAAGTCACTCGATCCTCTCCAACCCAACTTCCACAAAATTACACAAATGGTTCTTATATTTTGGTTAATCAAAATTGCACAGAGGTGGTGGATACAATGGTGGTGGAGGTGGTTACTCAAGAGAAGGAGATGGTGGTGGATACGGTGGAGGTGGGATCATCCTCGAAACCGTCCACGTCCACGTCCACGAAACACATATCTAATAAATTATAAATTACAAAATTTAGTTAAATATTAAAGTATAAAGTACATGGATATGTATATCAAAATAACAAAGAAAAAAAGTTAGATTCCTATACAACTATTATATATTTATTTACATATTAGAAAATGTAATAAGAATGAATTAAATATGATAGGGTGAGAAAAACTAACTAGAACTTAAATTAACTCCTAACTAAACAATATACGTTTGCTAGGAATGGGGTATTTTGAACCTCATTGCATCTTGTTTCAGAGAAAGTGATCTCCAAACAACTTGCGTCTCTGAGCGTAAGAAAAGACACAAATGTGTCGAATAGTGTAATGCACTCTATTATTAATTGTATATTGGTTATGTTAATATTTTTAAGGTTCCTGTACAGCAAAATCAAATCTGAATCCAATAGGATAATAAAGGTTACCTTTGGTTATATGATTACTTTTAGATTATTTTTAGTTTTGATAGAAAATACACAAACTGTTTATTTTTGGTACAAAATTCTAAATTCGTTTCAGATTCATCGGTTATTTGGATATTTTTAGGTTTTTATACATTAGAACCGAACCCACCAAACCTGGGAGGACATAACTTTATATCCATTCGCAAATTTATAATACCCGAACGGAGCCTAATTTCAAAACTCAAAAAACCGATACCTGAAAAAACATATGTACCCGAACGGGACCTGAATGTCAATACATAAACGATTCTATAAACAAATAAAAAATATTTTCTTAACGGTTTTGAATTCTTCTCACAAATGTAACAATTATATTCAAACATGTCAATTTAGTTAACATGTAACATTATTGTTGTCAAATTATTATGGTAAACACAATTAATGAAACAGTGAAAAAGAGTGAAAAAGAATGTAAAAGATATAAGTTCTGTTTTATTTATTTATGTAACAAATTGTGATAAATGCTATTAAATTATTTAGAAAAAGACAATAAATGAAATAGTTAAATTAGTTATAAAAGAAATGAAAACAAATTTAAAATAGATAAATATTATTTTGTATTTCGGTTTTAATAGGATAAATACATATTTCAGACAAAATCATCGGTAGACATTCTTTTCATAGATTTTTCCACTACCCGTTAGTGGAAAAAATAACCCGGAATGATTTCCTTTCAAAGCCAATCTATCTCGATGAATGATTTCCTTGCAATTCTGTCGGATCAATCTAAACAACCCGGAATGGTATGCTAGCCTAAACTGTGAGTATTTCATTCCAATTTCAAACTGAAAAACTAAAGCAAATTTATTTTGATTGAAAATCTAAAACAAGGTTGATTGTTTTCTGATTCTAGATTAGATTTTGGTTTTTGTTTTTCTAAAATCTATTTTTTATCCGATCAAAATTTTGATAAAATAGATTTCCTATTTTTTAGGGAAACAAGATTTTAACTCTTTTGCCATTTCACACATATAAACCAAAATCCAGATTTTATGAGTTTCTAATGCATCCCACGACTATTTTTTTTTCTTTTCTTTTAACAAGTTATTAATTATATTAATATATAAACCCACATCAACCATTTTGTAAAACAAACACAAACTCACGATAATAATCTTATCTACATATCAAACTATTAGAGTTCTGTTTATATTAACCTTGTCGTGTGATATATTATAGTGTCTATTATTTCTATAATAAGTAATATTTCTTATTTTAATCAATTTTAATTACAAGAAAAAGAATAAATAAAATTTAGTTAAAACTAATAAAATACAATTCCCATTTTTTCCAAGAACTAATATTACAGAAAAAAACAAAAACAAATAAAAACATTATTTTATGTGTGTTTTGATAATAGTATTTTATATAGTTTTCATTAAAAACATTTTACTACTAATCATATTTTTCATTTTATTAATTTTAAAAACAAAAACTAAAACTAAAAACCAAAATCCAAAATAACCACGCTTTTCAAAAAAACTAGAAACCAAAATCTAAAAACTGGCAAAACAATCGTCACCTAATTTTAAAACGAAGTGAATACTAATATTAGAATTTTCAACAAGTATTAATAAAATAATGATAATTATCATTGACCCAATTATAAGTATGTTATAATTCACAAAGAGAGAAACCTACTTTTTTAAGAACTCTTTTTGGAACTCTTTTTTTCTAATATTAATATTTTTGCTTCATGCCAAAGTAATGCTTGGAACTCTCTTTTTTTTATCTAATATTAATAGTTTTAAAACGAAGTGAATACCAAATTGGTTTCTTTCCTTTTTTCCTTTTTTCTGCTCTCCACCGGAAATCGCTATTTCCTTTTAAAACTCTCTCCCTCACCGTGAGTGGACCCTCCTTCCGGCACCAGTGCTACGGTCTTTGTCTTCATTCCATTTTGGAAAGTCTACCCTCTCTCCCAATCATTATTATTCCTCATTAATTCTCTTCCTTAAAATAAAAAGAATCCCTTTGATTGATTCGTTTGACGATGTCTTTTAAGGAAATTGTTTACGTAGCTTTCCTTTTCATTTAAAATCATCCTTCCTTTCCTACGTTCATACTTTCCTCTTTCTCTTGAAACTTGATTTCCAAGCCAATCACGGTAATGATATCTATCAAAATAATAACGGAATATTGCAACATTAAGTGCAAATTCGCTGGCTCTGCAATAGATCTTTTACCGAAAGTACTTCCCCACGGCCGGTGCAAGATTTCAGTGCAAACAATGGCCGACAAACTTCACAACGCCATACGATCCTTGTCCATCGAAGATGATGATCCGGTAACATTACCAGACGATCCGAAATTCCGGGTTTTTGATGCTAACGCTACCAGTTTGATGGGGAGGCTTTTGAATCCGGATTGCCAACCAATGGCCAAGATGATCAACTATATGCCCACGGCTTGGAGAGTGCATGGTAGGGTACGAGGGATTGCCCTTTCTCGTGACAGATTCCAGTTTATCTTCCAGCGGGAAGAGGATCTCTTAACTGTCTTAAGAGATCGGCCTTGGTCTTACAACCACTGGACAATGCTCTTGGAGAGATGGACCCCAAATCCGCCAGCCTCGTTCCTTACATCTTTGGACGTCTGATAAGGAATATACCGGTGAACTATTATACATCTGATACGATGTATGCCCTCGCTAAGAAGATTGGCAGGGTGGTGGAGTTGGCCTATGACCCAAAGGTTTCGCAAACGACTGATTACGTGCGTGCCAAGGTATGCTTCAATGTGGAGAACCCAGCCTTGGAGGCTAAGAATCTCATAATACCGGAGGAGGTAGTGGTCATTAAGTACGAATATGAGAAGATTCATAAAAGATGTTTCTCATGTCTTCGCTTGACACATGAAAAAGCTCACTGTCCTTTCCTTAAAAGGGCACAGGCGAACAGAGGTGGAACATCTAAAGAAGGGGAAGCTATTAGAAATACTCAGATACCAGCGCTGCTAGCTGCGCCTCTGGAATCGCCTCCGAGTTTTCCTACGATGTTTCCAGAACTATCTAAAGAAGATAGGCAAGCGGCCATGATGTATGTCTCCCATGCGGACGAGACTGAGAGGAGAGCTAGAATCTTACGAGTCCAACATTCCATCGAAAATGCGAAAGATGATGACACAAGTGTGCCTATCAGAATATCCCACAACCTCAACAAAGATAAAGGGCTGGTGTTTGGCTATAGCCATGGTGATGATAGCAACAGCGAGAGCAATAATACCAATACTCTTCATGCTGTCTCGGCCCCTGCTTTGCTAAAAGATAAAGAGGACAGAGCTGCTACCTCTGGGGAACAGAGTGCTTCATCCAACTTTCAGATTAACGGTTCAACGGTTTTCAGATTGGGTAACACTACTTCATCTGGATATACCGGAACTTCGAGATCTAAAAGGATTGATCGGAAAAGACCACCAGCCTGGGTGAGAAGAGTGAGAACAAACAGGTACGGCGCTGGTGCTATTGCTGTTTCACAAGGAGTATTTCAGCCCATGGAGGGATCGGGGAAACGTAAGCCAGAGGACAATAAGGGTCAGAGCTCAGACTACGTTGGAGCAGAGGGATCTAAGAAACCAAACACAAACAAAATTTCGGTGGCTTCCAGTTTGAAGCCGCTGCCATCCCAATGAGCATACTGAGCTGGAACTGTCGAGGAGCTGGAAGCTCTGAGACAGTTCAACGTATCCGGGATTTTCGTCGTCAGTTTTTCCCGGATTTTTTGTTCTTGATGGAGACGAAGCAAAGGTTTACTTATATGGATGTTCTAAAAGCAAGTTTGGGTTATGATAAACTACATACGGTTGAGCCCATTGGTCGCAGTGGGGGCTTAGCTTTATTGTGGAAAAGCAGTTATGGAGTCGAGATTCTTCACAGTGATAAAAGAATTATTGACCTCAAAATCACAATTGGTTCTATGGTATTTTTTCTATCATGCGTCTACGGAGACCCAGTGAGAGAAAGGCGTAGAGTGGTGTGGGAGCAGTTAACTAACATTGGAATGCATAGAGATGAGGCATGGGTGTTGGTTGGTGACTTTAATGAGTTGATGCATCACGGTGAGAAACTTGGTGGTCCAACTAGAGAGGAGTCCACGTTCTGGGACTTTAGAAACATGGCTGAAGCATGTAAGATCAGAGAGATGAGATTCAAAGGCAACAGCCTCTCTTGGGCCGGTAAGAGAGACAACGTCTGGATACAGTGTCGTTTGGATAGAAGTTTTGGTAATGATGCATGGTTTCGTCTCTTCCCCCAATCATCAACTGAGTACATGAGTATGTGGCCCTCTGACCACCGACCGTTGCGAATTGAGTTTGCACTGGAACCAGAGAGTCTACAAAGAGGACGGTTTTACTTTGATAAGCGGATGTTTGGTAAAAGAGGTGTGGAAGAAGCCATCATTCGTGGTTGGGAGGCAGAGAATGACTCGTCGGATCTAAGTGTTCTAGACCGCATTGCTCAATGCAGAACAGAACTAGCTAAGCTTAAAAAAGCTAGTGACTGGAACTCTAAAACAAAGATCGAACGTCTGCAGACTGAACTTGAAAAAGAATCATCGAAACGGTTCCCAATCTTTGGTGTCTTGAGGAGGCTAAAACAAGAACTTTCTAAAGCATTCTACGAAGAGGAGATTTTCTGGAGACAGAGGAGTCGAGAAGAAGGGCTGAGAGAGGGGGACAGAAACACCACGTACTTTCACAATGTCGTGAAAGGAAAAAAGATAAGGAATAAAATCATGATGTTGAAGGACATATTTGGTAATGATCATTTCACAGAGGGGTCTAAAGGGAACATAGCGGTTGAGTACTTTCGTGACCTCTTCACTAGCTCAAACCCGGTTGATCTGGAAACTTTATTTGAAGGTTTCAACGCCAGGGTGACCACCGAGATAAACGATAGTCTGACGAGAGAAGTGTCACCAGAGGAAATTAAGAAGGCGGCGTTTGGAATAAAAGCCAGCAGTTCACCAGGGGAAGATGGTCTCACAGGCTTCTTTTACCAAAAGTACTGGCACGTGGTTGGTCCTAAACTGATCCAGGATGTGCAAGGTTTCTTTCGAACGTCTATCCTCCCGGCTGGTTGGAATCATACACAGCTATGCTTGCTAGCTAAGGTTAATGATCCCACAGAGATGAAGGACATGAGGCCCATAAGTCTTTGTACTGTCCAGTACAAAATTATCTCGAGGATTATGTGTAATAGACTCAAGCTGATACTCCCAGAGATAATCTCAGAGACACAAGGAGCCTTTGTGGGAGGCCGACTTATCACAGACAATGTGATCATCGCACATGAGCTAGTGCACGGTCTGGGTACGAACGAAAAGATTGGTAGCCAGAGTATGGCTGTGAAAACAGACATGTCGAAAGCCTACGATCGAGTAGAATGGAACTTCCTGGAGGTTTTGTTGGAGAGAATGGGCTTTGATAGAAAATGGGTAAGTTGGACAATGGCTTGCATAAGCACTGTCTCTTTCTCGGTGTTACTAAATGCTCGATCACATGGATTCATCAAGCCTGAAAGAGGGATAAGACAAGGAGATCCTCTTTCCCCTTTCTTATTTATCCTCTGCGCTGAAGCGTTGGTTCATGTTCTGAATGCGTCTGAAGCAAAAGGGAAATTACATGGGATCAAGCTAGCTACATCTAGTCCTCCAGTCCATCACTTGCTGTTCGCCGATGATAGCTTATTGCTATGTGACGCGGATGTCATAGAAAGCGAGGAAATAACCAGATGTTTGAAACTATATGGAGATGCATCTGGACAGTTAATCAACAAGGCCAAGTCGTCAATTATCTTTGGAAAAGGCATCGGGGATCAAACTAAGGCGGATGTCAAGCTAGCTTTGGGCATCGACAAGGAAGGGGGTGAAGGGACTTACTTGGGGTTGCCTGAGTGTTTCAAAGGCTCAAAACAGGACCTTTTAAGTTTCATTAAAGAGAAGCTGGAAGGCAGACTCCAAGGCTGGTACTCTAAAACCCTATCGCAAGGTGCAAAAGAAGTACTATTAAAATCAGTGGCCTTAGCACTTCCAGTTTATGCTATGTCAGTGTTCAGGTTACCCAAAGATCTGTGTGCGAAGATCACTAGCGCTATTGTGGAGTACTGGTGGAGCAGTGGAGATAAGAAAAGAAAGATTCCATGGGTAGCGTGGCAAAAACTATGTAAACCTAAGGAGCAAGGAGGTCTTGGCTTCCATGATATTGGCAAGTTTAATCAAGCTCTACTAGGGAAACAAGCATGGAGAATCTGGAACAATCCAGACTCATTGGTGGCCCAAGTACTTAAAGGTAAATACTTCAGAAGAGGCAACTTCCTGGAATGTGGTTTGGGCTCGCGTCCTTCCTTTGTGTGGAGAAGCATCATGCATGGCAGAGAGCTCCTACAACAAGTTCTTTTTAGACATACTGGAAATGGTATCAGCTCCAACGTGTGGGTTGAAAAGTGGATTATTGATACTATTCCTCGACCGCCAATGTACAAAGCAAACAGTGTTGTTAACTTGGCCCTTAAGGTATCTGATCTTCTTATCGAGGGGACTAGCGTTTGGAATCAACCCTTGCTAAGACAAACCTTCACGCCTGAGGATGTCCAAAGGATCCTGTTGATAAAACCTTGTGTGAATCAGGAAGATTCAGTCCGATGGGGTTTCAGTAAAGATGGAAGATACAATACTCGGAGTGGATATAAGCTCTTAGAAGCCCTGACTGACTTCAATCATCCCCAAGCTCGCGTCTTGCCACCGATCGAAAAACAGTTGTGGAAGAATCTCTGGAAAATCAAAGCGCCTCCAAAGATTAAACACTTTATTTGGAGAGCTCTATCGGGAGCTTTGGCAGTTAAGGAGCGTCTTACCACTCGGGGTATTCAGATTGATACCACTTGCTCTAACTGTTCAAGAGAATCTGAAAGCATTTGCCATATGCTTTTCGTTTGTGAAAAGGCAAAAGAAGTTTGGGACCTTGCCAACATTCCTTACCTCATTGTTTTTCAAGGAACTCTGTATTCCTAAACTTCTTACATGCTCCTTGAAGGTATACAATA